>NC_056733.1:1840416963-1840684463 GCF_019279795.1 Protopterus annectens | reverse complement strand
CAGGGAGCAACGTTTGATTTTATCCTAATTTTCCTTAGAGGTGCTAGGGAGTTGAGAATATCTGGAAAGATGTGATTGAATTTTAATATTGCATCATTAAGGGGAAGGTGAAATAGGCAGGACCAGTTGAGGGATGAGAGTCAGTTATTAAATGTAATAGGTTTAAAACCAGAGAGTTTGCAGCAGTCTTTGTATACATGAGACTTGTTCAGTTGGAGAGAGCGTATATGGAAGCAGGTGGGTAGTTGGTCACTTAAGGTATCAGGTAATGTACAGGGGTTGTGACAGAGTTTTGTATCTGATGTTGGGAACCAGTCAAGGATAGAGCTGTGATTGGAGTGTTTGTTCAAGTGTGTTGGGGTTGAGATTATTTGAGAGAAACCATGAAGATTAATGCTGAGGTTTGGCGAGTCAGACGTTAATGTTTTCCAGTTTAAATTTACATCTTCAAGGATGATTGTTTCATAAGGTATGCTGAGTGAGATCCATGATAGAATATGTTCGAGAATGGGATGTTTTTACCTGGTGGGATATAAATGGATGCAATTGCAAATGGTTTACTACCATTTCCTCAAACCGACTTGGTTCAAATTCAGATGTCTGAATCAGAAGATCAGAAATCACAACACCAAACACAAGAAATGCAGAATGCAGCATTTCAGCAAAGTCAACATTTCAGAAATGTCGACTTTACTGAAAATGTTGCACTTCCGGTCAACAATAATAAAACACTTTTGCAGGGGGGCAAGCTCCAATGCACCCCCCCATGTGGGGGAGTGGGCTACACCACCCTCCACTTATAGATACAAACTCCTAGATCACACTACAGTGAGGGAAAAGGGTACATTTCCGACCCCCAGTATAGTGTGATCTACATTCAGAATGTTGAAATTCACAACAGCGAATGCACACTATGTGCATTTCAACATTTTTTGTTTTTCAGCATGTCGAATTGGGCAATCGGACATATATAATTCAAATGAAGTCTGATCACCCATTCAATAGTAAACCATTGCAAATTTTTTATGTGTATTTAAATAGTTTAGTATCAGAAGTAATGCAGGGTGAAAGTTAGGAAGTGAACTAGCTAAGGGGGTGAGGTTAAGTTTTTCAGAACAGAATATAGTAACACTTCCTCCTTTTTTGGGGGTTCTAGACAGACAGTAAATTTTATATCTGGGCAGTAGGACATCATTATTTAAAATTCTTGGTTTTCACCAATTTTCAGATAGTGTTAAGTTTTTTGGAGTATGGTGTGCTGTCCAAGAATGGAATTCAGTGGTTTTGTTAAGTATGATGTGTAGTATGTATGTTAGTATGTAATATAATAAGTATGCTATGTAGTATGTATGCTAGTATGTAATATAATAAGTATGCTATGTAGTATGTATGTTAGTATGTAATATAATAAGTATGCTATGTAGTATGCATGTTAGCATGTAATATAATAAGTATGCTATGTAGTATGTATGTTAGCATGTGATATAATAAGTATGCTATGTAGTATGTACATTAGCATGTAATATAATAAGTATGCTATGTAGTATGTATGTTAGTATGTAATATAATAAGTATGCTATGTAGTATGTATGTTAGCATGTAATATAATAAGTATGCTATGTAGTATGTATGTTAGTATGTAGCTGCAATTTATTGCAAGATAAATAGATAGATGGATAGATAGATGGACAGATAGATAGATAGATATATAGATAGATAGATAGATAGATAGATAGATAGATAGATAGATAGATAGATAGATAGATAAACAGATAGATAGATAGACAGGTAGATAGAGGCATATAAAATGTATTCCAAATTAAAGTTAATGAAGTGTCAAAGAATAAAGACAAGAAGACTATCTATAGGGCCAGTAAATACTATATTGGTCACCAGAACTAATGTAAATACAGTATAATACAAGACAATCTTTAGGGCAAGGAGCAATACAATCAACTCACATTGCCTGCCATTATACTTTAAACATTTACCAAAAAAAAAAAATGACCAACCCTTTAATAAAATTGCTTATATCTGGAATAAATGATCTTGGGTAATTTATTAAATTTGTCTAACTTCCTTTGGAAAACCAGCTAAAAGTAATAATGTTTTTACTGTAGCTCCTTCTTAACCTATGCTACCTAACCAAGGACTTCTGCTGTCTTATACATTTAAATAAAACATGTACCTGGTAGCATTTATTTACTATAATCAATCTTCTAGAAGATGAAGAAAGGAGATTTAACTGTTTTAGCTTACAATAATACCTATTATTGCTAACCTGCTTTATTCTTTGTTGGACTTTCTGGTTACCAAATGTAGATAAATAAATAACTAAACAAATCCTCTTTGAACCTACTGTATTATGTCTCTCTCTGGCTCTTTCTAATTTCAAGGCTCCATATTACAATGTAAGTCTAACCAGAGTTTTAAACAACTGTTTCATTTGATGTTCTTGTATTCCTCTGAATAGTCATAATATGCTATTAACAGTTTTGTTTGCAGTTAAACAGCTTCAGTGAGGTTATCAAATATCAACGTTTGATCAACTAGCACTTCCCAGTCACGATTTTCATAAATGTTAACAATGAATTAATAGATGCATGCAATTTCTTATATGAATTTGATAAGAAGGACACACAAATTATCTTTTCTACACTGATGATCATTCTATCCTGCACAGTCCACACATTCAAACTAACAATTCTGTAGCGCATTACCATCTGAACATGAGATCACTGCTTTTCTATTGTTAAATAATCAGAATATTCATACAAATGCTCTGATCAAGATTTATATCAGCTATGCAAATATTAAAAGAATGGGGTCTATGAACAAAGCTCTGTCGTATAACTATATCCTTATTTACATGATGTCTTGAGCTTTCTCACACTGGATTACTGCAGTATATTTATTAACCATTATCTTATCCATCTTCTGAGTTGGTCTGACAGATTCATTGTAAATCGTTTTATTATTAGCAAGTCATGATAGACAGTGTCAAATGCATTTAAAATATGTAAATTACATCTACTGATGAACAGTCTTAAATACATTCCAGAATTTGCACACAGCTCCAGGAAGAGGAGGGAAGGAGCTTATTGTAAAACAATGGCCTTATTATTCCTGTAACTTCTGTCATGGGAAGCTACCATGCAACCAAACAATTTATTTAATAAAGGTCATTGCTGCAGGATTAATTGCGAGAGTATAGTATAGGACAGTCAGTTATAGGATGTATAAGCAAGCAATAATGCCTGACAAGGTGTATGTTAATGTGTAATTAACGCCCGCCCAGGGGTGTTATGAGGACAGACACCACAGGCGGAGGGCCTCTATACCCCTGGAAGGGCGTTAATTCCACATTAACACACACCCTAGATGGCATTATTGTGCTTAGAGAATGGGGTCTCTATAAAGTTGTTGCATTTTACTTGCTTGTTTATTTTTTAAGTACCACATTACTGTTTTTTATATATTTTTAATATAAAATAGTTCCTCTGCCTAATGTTTCAAACTTGCTGTAGTATATGTCAATGAAGTTGGAATAACCATTTCACATAAAACATATATAAAAAATAATAAGCAAGTGAAACACATTTTTACATACAACCCATTCTCTCTTCCATACACGTATAGACAGTGTCTTCTGCTTTCACATGCATACATATACACACACAGTCTCCTCTGCTTTCATACAGACACTCACTCACACAAGATCACTCTCAATCTCTCTCTCAATCTCTCTCTCACACACACAGTCTCCTCTGCTTTCATACAGGCATTCAGTCAGACAACACTCTCGCTTTCTCTCACTCTCTTGATCTCTCTCATTCTCACACACACACTCACACACACACACACACACACACACACACACACACACACACACACACACACACACACACACACACACACACATGCACAACCTGTCTGCTTTCATGCACACATTCACACACACACACACACACACACACACACACACACACACACACACACACACACACACACACACACACACACATGCAGACAGAAACAAACACATACATTTCTGCTTTGATCGATCAATCACTTTCTTACTCACATACATGCATACACTCTTACACACATGCTTTATTTTAATTTTTTTCTTTTTTTATTTTACACTTGCTAAACTGCAAAAGCACTGGTTAGCGAGTGTAAAATAATGGCTCGCTCACTCTTACTTTCACTGACATGCATGCATACACTCAAACACAGACACACACATACACACTGTTTTTTTTTGTCTTTTTTTTATATTTTACACTTGTTAAACAGCAAAAATGCTGCTTAGTTAGTGTAAAATAATGACGGCCATTCCATTTTTCTCAGTCCGATCTCCACAGTGGCTTGATAGGGAGCCATGATGCAGCAGACTCATTTTTCAGTGGGCATTACTTGTACATTAATAGCCTGCTGGAGGACATTCACTCTCCAATCAAAGTACTGATGTCAGTTTGCCCATTGTCTAATATTGTTAGTCAGTAGTATCCCTGAAACAATCACACTTGCAGAGCCTGCTGGATCCTTGCACTGAGTGCATAGCTTGTAAGGCTTTGAAAAGGTGCAGATTGATGACCATGCGGCTTCTCAAACACTCTGAACAGAAATGCATCCAGAGAAGGCTGCTGTCATATCTGCTGGCCTTATGGAGAAAACTCCTAGCCATCTGGTTCATGCTTTGCTGTATTTATCATGAGGCACACACACACACACACACCCACACACACCCACACACACACACACACACACACACACACACACACACGCACACACACACACAAAATGCAATTAGCTGTACATCTGGAAAGCACCTGATTCATTACTGGATGATCATGTTTCTCTTTATTGAAAAAAAAATACTACATTGTTTTTTCTTCATTTCAGAATAGAGAATCCTGTATACTTCCATGCAATAAAGTGTTTCTCCTGTTTATTTTTCTTCATTGGTAAGAAAACTGGAAGCTCAATAGACAAGGTAAAGCCAGACACCATTTTTGGAATAAAGCAGACATTTGTCATTAAAGCTCACTTTTCTTAGAAAAGAATGTATAGGGTTTCTTACACATTAAGGCCTGTAACTCAAAAATCCATCAAGAAAGAAACCAGCCATTAGAAACATACCCTTCTATTTAAATGATTTAGGGTATTATAACTGACTGTTTGCAAGAGATATAAGGTAATTTTCATTAGATTAAAACTGAGAAACCAGTTTAGGTTCACAGGATATCCATGAGGCCTTAAAAGTAATATATCTTTTAGAAAATATTTAACAATTCTGCTTTGTGGCTTAGAGAAGCTTTGTAGTCAAACAAGCAGAAATAGGTAAAGGTGCATTTTAACAGATGAGTAAGCCAACTGTGTGTTAAACAAAAACATCAAATACTGCAGCACATGAGGAACTGAAACATTGTCAACATTAATGGATATGTCAGAATAACAAAGTGCAAACGCAATCCACTTATAGATGTTGAATTTTCCAGTAAAAGTATTCACTGTCTCATAAGTAAAGCTTCATTGCAGAACAAACAATTGTTGGAATTAACTGTTAGCGTTAGATAGTGTCACACGGGACTTTAGCCTCTTGCTAGTAGAAAATGTTGCAGATTGAAGTCAGTACCAAATACTGTGCTGGTGACAAATGAATTAAAAAATTGAGCAATGGCTGACATGGCCAGAAATACCAATTAAAATTACATTATTTTTTTCCCCTTTGTTACACTTAAAAAAATGGTATCAAATAAGGTGAAGGGAAGTCAAACAGAAGGCCTGGAATCCATGGAATGGAGAACATATTCATAGACATTGGAAAATGATGTGAAAATTTTGAGAAAAAATACTGGAAACTGGTTAATCATGGTCTGAGTCAAGCAGGTCTGTTGCTGAACATTCATATATGTCCATATCTCTAAATTGCTCCATATTTAGCAGATAGTGATGCTTTGACTTGCTTCACTGCTCTGATTTGGTGTGAGAAAGTAAGAATTTCTTCTCTTTCATTGGCTGAATGGTTGGCCAATGAGAGAGTGACTTCCTGGAGTATTTTTACAGTCAAAATGGACCACCTACAGACAAGCTTGCAATCTAGCTTTAGAAATGTCTGATTGAAAAACACTGAACCTTGCACTGCTGAAGACATTGCCAAGGTTCGTATGAATCTAATAAGTAACCATGCAATGGATTTGGGTTTATGCATTACACATTTTCTTTGTGTGTGTGTGTTGTGTGCGTATTTGTATGGGTGTGCCATGTGTTACAGTGTGTGTGTGTGTGTGTGTGTGTGTGTGTGTGTGTGTGTGTGTGTGTGTGTGTGTGTGTGTGGGTGTGTGTGTGTGTATCTGTGTATGTATGTTTGTGTGTGTGTGTGTGTGTGTGTGTGTGTGTGTGTGTGTGTGTGTGTGTGTGTGTGTGTGTGTGTGTGTGTGTCTGTGTCTGTGTGAAAGAGACCAAGAGAGTGAGTGAGAAAGTGAGAGTCATGTGTGACTGAATGCCTGTATAAAAGCAGAGGAGACTGTGTGTGTGAGAGAGATCGAAAGAGACAGTGAGAGCGATCTTGTGTGAGTGAATGTGTGTATGAAAACAGGGGAGACTGCATGTGTATATGTATGAGTGTGAAAGCAGAAGACACTGTGTCTGAATACACTCGAGTACAGAACATAGTTCTGCCTCTCAGCAGTCCCTGGTTCTGGAGAATATACCTGACACTGGATCATATTATTATTGCCTTGATTCTTGAAAAAGTTTAATTTTCTGATAAATCTCTAAATATTTCAATTACATGTTGATGCAACTCCTGTTGCTCTAGTAACATTTTAAGTAAATTAGAGTAATATTTTAATATTGTCCCTTTTTTGGGTCATTATTTGACCCCATTATTTTTGTCTTTGTCCGGAATTATTGAGCAATGGGATTGAGAGGTATTTATGTATGTTTGCTGCAAAATGTGCGTGTGTGTGTGTGTGTGTGTGTGTGTGTGTGTGTGTGTGTGTGCTTTGTTAGAAATGCCTGGAGCTCTTGTTCGGATCCAGGTTGTTGTGTCTTCTGGGAGTTTAATTGTAAAATAAATATCTTTAGAAAAAATTTCGCAGCTATATCCAGAACAGACGCAATATGCAAACTTTATGCCAATTCTGTTAACTAAACTATAGTAAGCCAAGAAAACTGGAATGTGAACTTTCCACAGTGCAATAACAATACATTCATCTGGTACAGCTATGTAGGTGTCCATCTGTTAGCACCACAGTGTCTTAATGTTATAGGTTATGCCTACCTAAAACATCCCAGGGATATGAATTTACTGATTTACAGATTTTGAGTGCTATGATATTGGATCTTCTGCAATAAATTTCTGATTGCTCCCAAGTATGATTTTGAAAAGATGGTTGACAGATATTGTTTCCTGCAACACAGCTCTGTCTGAATCCCAAGCAAGAGAGAGAGACTGATATATTTCTGTGAATATGATCTGTCGCACTGTTCTGTTGTCTTGGTGCATAAATTATTTGCAGAATTATGTTTAATTGAATTGAATGTTTTCAGATTATAATTGCCAACCCTTACAGCTAGTAAGATTGATTATGCGCCTACTTAATTATGTGCCACATTTCTGTAGTATTCCCTCTTAATCTATAACTTATACAGGCTGATTTCGATGAAAGATTCCCTGACAGGAACTTAGTGTCAGTGGAACTGCTAATATCTCTTTTATATTTAACTGCATTTTTCACTGGGACAGGGGCCAGAATTCCTGTATCTAAAGTCCTAAAAATGGAACCTAAACTATAATGTAAGCCATAAAAGAAGATGACAAAATGGAATGGGGGATCCAGGTTATTTGCTGAATCCTCTACTATAACTCCTTGATAAAAGATATCAGATGAAGAAGGATGATCATGAATGGTGAGTCCTTCTGATTCCACAAATTCTTCAGATACTACTGGATTTTTTATGTGGAATCTGCGCATGGGAACCTTTAGGATCTTAACAAATTTTCTGTCCATTGTACAGATTTCCTTCCTAATAAAAAACATCATCATTAGTTGAATCCTGACCTGATGAATACAAATCTTTATATTCTAAACTACCCCTAAAATCATATTTGCCTGAGTGGGAACTAGGCCTGACTTCTGCAGATTGAAGAGAAATGCCTGGGGAGAAATGCTTTGGTGCTAAAATGTAGAAAAATGTGCAATTTCTCCGGAAACTTTGATTGATTCAGACAGTTGTCAAGATAAGACTAAATCTATGCTCCCTTCAATCTCAGTGTGCATATGCAGGAGTTTGACATTATGCAAATACCCTGCTCACTGCAGAAAGACAAAAAAGGCAAGGCAATACATTGAAAATAGAAACTACCCACCCTGAACCTTAGTAACTGAATTAGTAATAATTAGAAATTAGGCATACAGGATTAACATGTTCAACCTTTTGCTTTAGTAAACTTGTTTGGGTCTGACACATCTTAAAAGGCCCAATATGTTTATTCTTTGAAATCAGGAACTAGGAAATAACTAAAGCAAAACTCTTTCCTTTGTTATACTCCTGCAGTCAGTTCCACCACATGGACATACAAAAAATAGTGGCATGGTCAGAATTAATCTGTATTATCTTAACACTCAAATGCCCACTGGACTGATGTTAATGGATATTATTGATTTATATAAAGAGAAAACATGCTTCTAATTTATACTAATTTTTGGAATTGTCAAACAAAACGTGTTACAGTTCTACATTTTAGGCGAATGCCATAAACACAAATCTACAATTCTGTGGTTCTACTGCAATATTTTTTCAGCTTATTGTAATATACTGAATTAACTGTTTTGAAAATCCTCTATTTTTGCCTTATAGCCCAGTCTGTGCCTTTAAAGGATCATCAGATCAGCATGTTAGCAAATATATTTTTGTTGTGTCTTTCGGCTTTTCCCGGTTAGGGGTCGCCACAGCGGAACTCCGGTCCTCTAATGATTGGCAGTAGATTTTTACGTGCCGAGTTGCCAGCTCTGATGCACAAACTTCAATGAAGGTATGCCCATTTACGCATGTCTCCACACAGAAGACGCTCTAGCTGAGAATCGAACAGGACAACGTCATACTGCGAGGCGACAACGCTACCGCAGCACCACCACCGCAGTTATGTTGGTAGTGCAGTCATGTAGAAAATCACACACAGGCACACACTGATTCTATAAAGTGCATATATATATATATATATATATATATATATATATAGATATATAAATATATATATATATATATATATATATATATATAGAGAGAGAGAGAGAGGGAGAGAGAGAGAGTAGCTCAATTAAACAAATTTTCACAATGCATAAAAATGAAATTTACTATGTTATTAGGATATTTCAGAGTTTTCATAATAGAGATTCTAATCATTTTATTATACATAGTATCTTTACTCAACAGTATAGTTTACTGTATTGGTTTCATGGAACAGAATGGAATATTTAACAAACTGTTTGTTAAATGTGGTAAAATATGAAGATATCACTCAGCAATTTCAGAAACTGCACTCTCTGGAAGCACTCCTCTCCCTGGAGGATGCTGACATCTGTGCAGTCACAGAAACTTGGTTTACAGCTGCAAAGAGTACCCTGGCCTTGCAAGGCTACAATGCCTTCCCCACTTTCCGACTGCAAAATGAACATGTGAGAACCAAAGCAGAAGGAGTATCTATCTTCAGCAAAGATAAATATACCTCTAGACTGGTTAGACTGGAAAACTCAATGTTCAACTAACTGTGGATAAGACCCCACCCCTTCAAGTCATCATTAGCTAATACCCCCTTCAATGATCCAAGATAACCACGTTGCTTATTTGGACTTACTTGAGTCAGTCAAATTACAACCAAACACTCTAATCATGGGCAATTATAACTATCCCTCCATTGTCTGGGAAACTTATATGAGTACCAACATGCTCGCACAAAGGTTTCTGGACTTTGTTAACACTAATGTCTTGAAACAAATAGTATGCAACCCCAAAAGGGGCTCAAAAACGTTCGACCTGGTGTTCACCAACATGGGTGACCATTGCACCACCACAAGTATAGGACCCTCACTGGTTAAATCTGATCACAACTCAGTTAAATTTGAAGTAGCTATAACACCTGAACCCCCCCCCCCCCCTTAGGTGAAATCAGGCTAAAAAATTTAACCAAACCTAATTATACCTTCCTAAAAGATGGCATAAATAAATTACTAGCTCCTGTTACCACAGATGGCATTGACAACTATACTAAGGTATACACAAATGCCCTGTACAAACACTGAAACAAACACATTGGCACAGCTTTACCAGATAGGATCAAAACAACATTCTCAAGAAAAAAAAAAGACTCCATAGTGAACATCTAGCATTAATAATTTATACAACAAAAGGAAGAAGTTGCTGTCTAAGAATAAAAAGAGAGGTCCCAGTACTGGAAGAACATGCTCTTCTGATTGAACAAACAAATAAGACAACTTGTAAAATCCTCTAAGGGCAACTTTGAAAAAAAATTAGCAAACATAGCTAAGGATAACCATAAGGTATTCTTCAGCTATATCCGTAACCTAAAAGGTGGGAACAGACATGAGCTGAACTAGCTGTGGACGGCATCACACACACTGATCCTGTGAAAATAGTTAACCTATTAGCTGACAGGTTTGGCAAAAATTTCACCCCCCTGTTCCCTCCAAACAGTTCACAATGCATTCTGTCAACATCTCCTTCACATTGCATCTCCAAAGAGCAATCATTAATGCTCTCTCCAAGGCCAGAAACACAGCCTCTATGGGACATGATGACATCCCAGGTTGTATTTTAAATGGCCTAAGACATGAGTTAGCAGCTCCATTAGATACTGTCTTCAACCACAGCCTGAGTACTGTTTTTTCCCTGCTGAATGGAAAACATCCACCATTCCCTTTATAAATGGGGTACAGCAACAGACCCTAGAGGCTACAGACCCATAATCTTAACCAGCCCTATCTGTAAGGCCATGGAACAAATCACCATGGACTTCATAAATAAGGATATTGGTGATCTCCATACCCTTGATCTAACACAGTTTGGTTTTGAAAAAGGCAGGTCATGCCTGATTAACCTGGTGGACTTCTTCGAAAATGTCACCAGAGCCATAGACGAAGGCAAATCTGTGCATACAGGCTACCTTGACTTAATCAAAGCCTTCGACACAATTCCACATTTGGGCATCATTACTAAACTCTTCCAGTTAAATATTAACCCTTATGTCATCAGGTGGGTTGCTAACTGTCTCACCAACAGATCACACTCAGTCAAAGTTGGGAACTTTACCTCAACCAGCAGCCCTGTCACCAGTGGGGTTCCACAGGGGTCAGTGCTGAGCCCCCTATTGTTTGGAATATATTTCTCAGAAGTTCAGGCCAAAACAAGGGGCTGTGGGTGATTAAGTTTGCTGACTACTGCAAATTAGGTGCAATCATTGAATCTCCAAATGATGTCAATATACTTCAAGAGGGACTTACACAAACCAATGACTGGTGCAAAAACCACAGTCTCAAACTTAGTGCTAAAAAATGCATCATCATTCTCTTCAGTAAAAACAATATTCCTGCAGACTATCATAAAAATAATAATACACTAAGTGACAACTCAGTAGGGAGAGACTTGGAAATGCAAGTTGACTGTAGCCCTAACTTTGACCACTATGTGTCTACTGTGGTAAGGAAGGCATTCTACATCACACACCTCATTAACAAAGGCATTGCCTCAAGAGTGAAAGAGGTCATAACACCCATGTACTCAACCCTCATCAGGCCAATAAATGAGTACAACACTCCCTTTGGTATGTACCTTACCAGGCACCTCCAGCAACATGAGAGACCTCAGAGATTTCTAACCAAGACAATTCAGGGTCTGCAGCACATGTCATACAGTGACAGACTGAAGTCAATGTCACTGTACTGTGCAGAGTGCATACTACTTAGAGGAAACTTATGCCTGGCCTACAGAGCCATCTCAGTACCAAACCTAATGGAAATGCTGCACATCCACAAGTTGAATGTGACAAGGGTCACCCGCTCCAGCAACGTTAGCCTGGCCTGTGACATAAACAGGACCTACTGGACAGATATGTCTATCAGAGGTTGCCACTCCTCTGGAATAGGCTACCAGCTCACATGAAACAAAGCCCCTCTATTACCCTGTTTAAGTATAGCCTGGACGACTTTATGGGAAACCATAAATTCCTGGCGGGAAATTCATCTTTGACCCTCCTAGATATGGACAGTCATTGCTAACTAAGATTTCAAGTTTAGACAAGATCCTCTATACTGGGTTTCTCTAGTACTATATTGAGTACACGCAGCTAGACTTATAAAGACCTTTGGGTCAATAGCCCAGTAACCACCTATGAACGTATGAACCTGTATTTTATGATGTGTTATCAGTGAAACTTTACCTATTTTGTTAGTTGCTTCTTGTTTTTGTTCAAAACAATCTCAAGAGAGTATTGCAGTGTATTTTTCAATTTTTTTTTAATTTAAGAACTCTCTGAAGGAAACATGGTAAGGGATTTATAGACAAGTACTGTGTGTCCATGCTGCATTGCTATTCAAAGAGTTTGCTATCATAGCTAATTAGATACATTAGCCATTTAACAGCACTAAAATACCCATCAAAGGACCAGATGAAAAATAAGGGTACACTGATAATGGAAGGTTTGTAAGGCCAAATCAATGTTCATTAATGGATGCAATATAACACCTCAAAGCTGCATCTCAAACTTGTCTGACACAAGAAGGGCGATAAAGTAAATAACAGACCAATGTGGGTGCTTGCAGCAAAGTACAAATCAGGTTCATTATATAGCTGGAAGGAAACGTGAGGCATGGGAAATTAGGAATGGTAAGAACTACAAACAGAAGTAAACACATAATAGTGACAATAAGGAATAAAAGGTGAAAGTAAGGAAGTACACATGCAAGGAAAATCCCATGTTGCTTGGTTTTATTGGCCTGAATGTACTCATAAACAAACACTTAAAAAGTAAAAAGAAACAAGAAAAAGCCATGGCCATTCTGAAGCTGGAACACTGTTATGTTCTTAAGAAGTCGTTTGCATATATACCTTGGTCCTCCATTACCGGAGGTTTAAGATATTACACAGTGAAGATTCTAGCTTGGCTGGGTCTTTCTTGCAGTTTTTAGTGAAAGACTTATAGATAAAGAATAGGCTGGAAAAATAGTAAGGGGAGGCTGCAGATGAGATAGAGGAAGAAAGGTGGGAAACAAGGGCAGGCAGGTAAAATGAAGAACACAGACATACACTGGAAAGGTCATATACACAGAAAAGGTGGGGAGGACAGTGTATGGATACAGACAAAAAGTGGGTGGACAAATGGTGCTAGGAAGGGTTGGAAAATGAACAAAAATTGTGGAAGGACACAATGGAGAAAAATACAGAGATGGGGAATAAGTTTAGTCTCTGGCTGGCTGGATGTCAGGCCAGCCCAGAATGCAACAAACCCACATATCACTCAGCTGTGTAGCTATCATAAGTAACTTGCTCCCTAGTGGCTTGATTAGTGGAGTCTACTGATTACATGATTCCATTAGTGATGCCTGAAGTTGTTCCACTTTGTCAAGGTGGATATCCAGCTGTTGCAAATTGACAGCTGGCAGATCCTGCAAAATATGTTTGCAGACAAGGGAGGTCTTCAGCCCCACTGTGACACTGATACATATTAGCTGAATTAAATGATGCATTTTACAGAAATAGCAGTTTTGTCCCACATGAAGTGGGACACATTGTACCACGTCTGTAGTTATACAAACAACAAGGGAAATATGATTTGCTACATTTCTAGCTTTAAAATTACACACACGTTGACAAACATTTGAGATAATGCTAGGGTTTCTTGTTTCATTTGCTAAAAATTCATGCAAAGCGTTCAGCTGATGTTCTAATCATAGAATATTGCTGAGTAAAAAACATTATAGGAGGAAAAAATGAAATTTTCATTCCAGCAAAAGTATATTCAGAATTTCTGAGCCATGATGGAAAAAGCTGGATACAGTTTTTTGGGTTCATTTGTGACAGAAGGGAATAGGTATTTGATAATAAGATTGACAGTTTCTACTATCTTACTTCAGAGGTTAAATTTCTATTTCTAACACTTGTGCTATCAGATGTATCATCCACAAAAGAAGGACTGACTTCCACAAGAAAAGTTTTCTTTTCTTTTGTGGTTAAGGTGGTGAAAATAGTCTGTTCATCTATAATGCCTATTAAAGGTCAAAGGTTCAGCAACAGATCTCTGTACCACAGGACTACAGATGGGGATAGGCATTGCTCTTTAATTCAGTCAGTAAATATAAAATGACAGGAACATCACTAAAGTGATGATGTATATTGTCACCTTCACCAGAAACTACTTCACTGCAATATTTAGCACAGAAAATTCAAGCACAGTCAAAGCCAGTTTGAAAAGTGAGCAGTAGAACTGCCTCGGGCGTTATGTCTGCTTCATAGGAGAAAGTAATGCTTCTGATGAAAGGTGATACACTTTAAGATGCAAGCAATGAAGTGATTCAATGACACCAGGATAAAGAGAAACTACAAATACACACAGTGTGCTTTTATTATAGTAATATGAGAGCTTCAGTTGAGAAACAGAAATACAATTTAGAAGGAGGTAAACATTAGGGAATATATAAGCCACATGCTACTAAAATAGCTTGTGAAACTAAATCTCTTTTAAGGCAATGTGGCAATATAGGTTATGTAGAGCATAGTGAATGAACCAGTATTGGTAGTATCAATGTCTTGCTCAATTAGTTATTTGAATCAAATGTAGCTCCCCAAAGCCTGAATAAGACAAATAGAGACTTTATTTACAACAATAGTATGGAACAACTTTGCAATTACTGCTTGGAATTTTTTCTTATATATTTGTTTTCTGAATATGACCACTACACGCAAGAGTCCCTTTCCAGGGGTGACATGAGATACCAATTTGTATAAATGATTTGCTCAGAGTCATGCAGTAAGCAAATGACAGTGAAAGGAGTCAAACCCTTTACACTCAGTTACAGGAAGCAACTCTTTAACAACTCCGATCCTATGTAACAAGTTATAACTTACTTATAAAATGCAATATTGCCTTGTATTGGTACTAAGTATGTGGTATAAAAGCAGTACTCACTTTTTTGGAATACAAGAGACATGAATGTTTATTACAACTCTGTAATCTATGTTAACTATAAATGAGTTAGTTGCTGCCAGTGGGTAAGGTAACTGGAATTCATTATAAGAGAGGTAATTAATACCGGAATCGGTACGGAAGCAATTAATGGGCACTCTTATCCAGCACCTTTATTACAAACATTATGAAAATTTAGTTGTAGTCCAAGAAGCACATCTTTCTGAAAAGCACTGAAATCTATGCAGGGTGGATAGTGTATGTGCAGTAGAAAATGATGGGTAATCTAAAGCACATAAACTGATAAATGGAATCCAGTGAGACTCCTTGAAGCTACATTACACTGTTGGTCTGTCTGCAAGCAAATGCAGAAAAGCAAAACAAAAAATAATTATATATACACATAGATATATAGATAGATATTCTCTGTGCAAAATATCTAAACATGCACCTGATCCTGAAAAGATTTTGTGCAGATACAGCACATATCAAACACTTGAAAAGCATTTGTTTTTCCCAGAAACATCCTGCCTCACGCACACAAACCCTTCATGCCCACTGTGGAGGGAGGGCAAATCCCTTCAAATCCTCTTACTTTAATATTCTCTCTCTCAGGCATCTTCGCCATAGAGAAGCAACAGTCAGTAAAATACAACATAGAACTCTCTTTTTCTGAAAACTTCATTCTCAGATTTTAAACAAAGGCATATATTTTCAGAAGAAATTCATCACTCCTACATGTATAGCAGGGAAATAGCAACAAGCAGTTATGCTCTTACTCGATAAAGCTTACATAAATGTGAAGCAGTTTCCAGATTTGAGTAATGGAAAGGTACTGTTAAAAGTATAAATGTATAGAGCAAATAAGGAAAATAATCCTTTAAAGCATAGCAGCAGTGGGTCAATGTCAAACACTGGTAAAATAATATGTACAGAATGGCAGAGAAAGTACAGGATTAAGTTCAGAGATAAACCATAATTTACAGGGGAATAATGCTGGCCTAAATGTTGACAATGAAATGAGGTCAGCAATGTGACGTCACAAAATACTGTTCTACCTATATTCTGTACTGCACAAATTAGATACACAGACAAAGGAATATTGTAATGTTATTGTCCAAGGCATTAGTAATACCACTTTGCAATAATCTATACAGGCTTGAAAGCTGGCTCTCTGTTATATCATTTCAAAAACTGAAACAAGAGCCTGAAGTGAAAGGAATAAAGTCACTCAGTGATGTCAGTGCAAGCAGCCTTCAAATGGGAGTTTCAAGAGAAATTGCCAGTATTATTATTATTTATTTATTTTTTTTGCAAAGTGTATTTAATGTTACTGAAAGGGCAGCAACTGCAAACCCAAAAATACTGAGTAAGGAATATATGTTTTTTGGGGGAGGGGGGTTATAAACCGTGAGAGAACAGAGAGCACCATAATGAAAAATGTACATAGCATGCTGATTGTGTAAGTTCAACATATGTTTGTGACCTCTATATTGAAATCCTAGGAACAGGAAGATATGAAGCTGTGCTTTTCAGTATTTGTAGTTGAAAATAAAATAAAAAGACAGTGTATTTGTCTTGATGGGCTTCTCTACTCTCAGCTTCAAGGGTGCACCGGTACATAAAATGTTTGTTGTCTGAACCACTCGAATGGTATGGATTCAGATTTCTAAAACACCACAAACCTAGACAAAGAGGGTGATGAACCTATTTATGTGTTTGAGATGTGAATGTTAAGAAATTCACCTAGAAGCAGAGTGTAGTGAAAAAAGTCAATCTTGACATTCATGCTGGGAATACATAAGAGTTATGAAGAGAGACAATCATAATTTCTTAGTGTGGAGCATGTAGCTTTATATGCTCTTTGTATTACAAGTTGTAGAAAAAAATAATGTAGAAGCATAGAGTTTAACAGCTTTGAAAACTGTAAAATGCAGCACCAAGGCAGAAGAAAATAGTGCCCTTGGGGAACAAAAGGCGTTAAAAGCTGTTAGACACTTTACTGTTGCACATTTCTTCTTTTTTTGTTTTATTTTTTGTGAAAGAAAAGTGTCTAACAGATTTTAAATCTGCTCATGTTCTTGCTGTTGTCCTGTGGTGGCAGGTGCTTAGTAAAGTTATCTTTTTGCCATATTCACAGCTTAATCACGCAATACGAAGTTATTCTTGAAACACAAAGCATTAGTCCACAAGTCCTGGGTATTATTTCAATAAATCTGAGGCAACTATTTGGTTGTTTTAAATAAACTAACAATTCATCTGCCTCTGAAAAGAGAATGTGTGCTAGTGAGCTACAGTAATTATGACACAAATAAAACAGTCGCAAATAAAAATGACTATCTGTCTGCACAATGCTAACAGCTGTCTACAAACTGACTTTTCAGTGATAATGGACCAGAAATACAGATTTAGGACAAATAGCATATTGTGTTTGCACACATTCAAACAGAAGCGCATGGAGATGCAACATTTTGGCCAGACATGGATCTTAACTGGTTCTGCAGATTACAAGTATTGTCCATTGTGTCTCCTACTGGTATGCCAAACCCAGGCATTCAAAACAACAAAGATTTAAAACATTTTTAAATAACAAGGGGCTGGTATAATCTCACTGATTAATGCCAGGCTAACTCCACTTAGGGCCCATTTTAAGTCTAACTAATTATCTCATGTGAGAATCAAACACTGGACTTTGTGTCTGTAAGGTAAACACATTAACCACTGTGCCAACATCCCTATGCAAATATGAAGTGCTTAAGGAATTAATCGATAATGAATGTATTATAGCGAAATGCATTGGATGACAGTATAAGTAAGAGCTGCATGGGAAGCAGCTGATCCTACCATGATACTTTGACATAATTTCTAGTGAAGTAAGGTACCCAGTTTGAGTTGGAGGGGGCATGCTTGTTTTGTCTCAGCAAGTCTGTGTCTTAGATGCATTTTTGGTCAGTAAACTCAGCATCTGTGCTTGAAGTTTGGATGTGTGGTTCGGGGGTAATGCAGGGGTGGTGGTGACTGAGTCTCTTCACCAGAAGTGCTTTCAGTCTGTGTATGAAAACAGTGTTATTGTTATTTATAGGATATAACTGAGGGTGTGACCTTCCTGACACAAGAAGTCTGTAGGCAACATTGTGATGAATAAAATGTCATGAGATTTGTGGTTTGCACACCAGGGCTTGATGGCAACTCAGTGATAAAATATAAAACAAATTAAAAACAGTCTTATGGGGAAAATTAAATGCCATTATATCATTTTAAATTAACCAGTTTAACATCTCTTTAAATATAATAAAATGCATTTGAGAATGATGCCAAAATATAATTAAGCAGTGTACAGCATTTAAACACTAAAAAGTCTAAAATTATCACACTAAATTATTGAGATGGGAAGAGACACACGCAAACTCAGACACATTGAAATTCACACACACACACACACACACACACACACACACACACACACACACACACACACACACACACACACAAATAAAATACAAAGGCAAAATACTCATTTGGCCAAAACATTTTTGTGGGTGTAAAAATGACAGAATGCATGAGTATATATTCATTTGTATGAATCACAGATGGTTGAATTGCGTTTTATATAGTGCAGATACATAGGAGTGAGCAGGAAAATGAATGTTTATCTGAAAAGGTGTCAGCTGAGAAGACATGCAAGATCATAATTTAGCAGTTAATGTGTCTGTGTTTGTTTGCAGGTAGGGTTACAGTAAGGGTTAAGTAAGGGGGTACATTTAGTTCTGTGCATGCTTGGTTTTGTCTGTGTTCCATGCCTTTTTGTTGTGTGCAGGTGTATTGTTATTGAATGGGGTTTTAGTAACATAATGTATAGAGTTAGGGCTAATGGCATTGGTAGAACAACAGTTTGTATTAGTGCACATGAGTAAGGTGGTGCAGAAGGGCTTTGCATTCCTGCTCACTCTACCCATCTGTGCTAACCTTAACCCTATTACTATCACTATTCAGACAAGCTATGTTTGCTATTTAGCACTATTTTTTTTTTACTTTAAACAATTACAATAGGAAGCTCATTTCCTTGTTTCCTTTTCTATTCTTTTTCTGTTCAGGTTAATGTTTTTTTATATTTTGCTTGTTATTAAAGGTCAACTTAGTATTTTTTAGATTAATGGTGCTGTGGCTTAAACACACACACACGCACACACACACACACACACACACACACACACACACACACACACACACACACACACACACACACACACACACACACACACACACACACACGCGCGCGCGCGTGTGTGCATGTATCTATATATATATATATATATATATATATATATATATATATATATCTATATATATACATATATATATATATATATATATATATGTGTGTGTGTATACATGGGTCTATATTATAGCAGCAAAAGGAAGGTCCCAGCAGCCAAGCACAAGCCCACAAAAAGCCAAGGCGTAGTTAGCACCTAAGTCCACAATATGAACACTTCTTTATTTAAAAACAGCAAACAGCAAAAATAATGTAAAGCGCTTTTCGTCTCACTGGTAGTGAGACTTCCTCAGACAAAGTTTCAAGTGTAAAGTAACTCTTTAAATACCCTACCCAATGTCTAATTAACACTCCTTCAATTAATTCATTGAATTAATACCAACCATTTCAATGTGATAGCTTTGCAATTCAGTGTCAAACAGTACTGCAATCCTGTTTACATTCACATTTCCAAATGCAGTGCTTTAGTCAATAATCTCAACATTCCGGACTTTACTACAACAGCTTTAAACCTAAGGGTCTAACAAACCTTCACTAAAACATTAAATCCATATTCAATTTAGTATAATTTCAAATCTTTACAGCTAGCTGGAAACATAACTAGTTAGATGCAGTCCATTACAACTGATACATTCTCAGACTGAAATAAAACAGTTGATGTTAACTGCCTGTCCATACTCGGGTAGTAACCAACATTCTTTTGATAATTACAATATCCAAATTGGAAAAATATTTTTTGTCCTTTAATCATAAAAAGTAGTTGCACTGTTTCTATCATTGTTGACTAATTGTTACAATTCACCTCCACCTTGTCAGTTTTGAATATACGTAACAGCACTACGTAGTGGAGTCTGTATTTAAAGCAAAAGTACTGTACTTAATAAGCTCCACTGTAACCTATTCCACATGAACACCCAAAGCCTGGATAGCGGCATGGTCAATTAAACCCATAGCAGTCAGGTTTTCTAAAGTGTTTCACACTTTAAAATAAAATCCTATGCCAATGTTAAAAAACTCTTAAACTTCCAAATATATTAAACATGTTAAAAATGTACATAAAAACCCTTCAACTAGACATAAACATGTGACTGCACATAAGTAAATAAGTCCTACAGACATTAAAAATTAACAGTTTCAATTCAACCATAGTGATATAGAAACTGTTCAAAAATGTCAAAAAATAATATAAATATGTTTGCTGAATAAATGTATTGGACCTAGTCCCCAATCCCTAAGAAAGGTGTCCCCTCAGCTATTGATCTCCGTCATCTTGCTAGACTTTTCAGTTTTAATATACATTTGATTGAATAATATTCATTCAACCCTGGGTACTGGCAGACTCTGGTTCATAGGTTCATAGGTTAGTACTAGGCTAACTGCACCTGCAAGCCATTTTAAGCCTAGCCAATTATCCCCTGTGAGATTCAAACCCTGTACCTTGTGTTTGTAAGGCAAACACCTTAGCCATTAGGCCACCCTCCCAACCCAACTGGTCTGTATTTGCCACATTAATTCTAATTTTTCCAACATCAAAGAACTAAGACCTACTCTCATCTCATCCACCTTAATTGAGTCTATAGCTCTAAATTTAAATGAATGTGTAGGACAGTCTAGGGTATGTTTAGCAATTGCGCTGTCCTGGTTCAAGGTTCAACTGCTATAAAGATGTTCATACACTCTTTCCTTAAATTTTCGGTCTGTTTTCCCTATGTAGAAAACAGGGAAATTCTGGCAGCACACCAAATAAACCACACCTTTTGTATTACAATCAAATCTCTGTGGGGTCATATAATCCACCCCTCTGATGTTGAATCTTTCCCCTTTGTCCATGTATGGACAATATGTACATCTACCACATTTGGTCATACCTACTTTTACTATCCTTTGCCTAGGACAGCTGTTTAATCATAGTCTCACCTCTGGATACGTACCCAGGGAGTGGCGCACTGCAACTGTGGTCCCACTTCACAAAGGCGGTGCCTCCACCGACCCTGGAAATTACCGGCCCATTAGCTTGACAAGCCTTATCTGCAAAGCCATGGAGAGGATCATAATGGACCTCATAAATAAAGACATAGGGAATTTGCAGACTTTGGATCCAACCCAGTTTGGCTTTGTCAAAGGCAGATCATGCCTTTTAAACTTGGTTGACTTTTTCGAAACAGTCACCAAAGCCATTGATGAGGGAAAGGCAGTCCATACAGCCTACCTCGATCTGGCGAAGGCCTTCGGTACAATACCCCACTCAGGTATCATTGAAAAACTCATCAGCTTAAATGTTAACCCATACATCACAAGATGGGTTGCAAACTGGCTGAGTGACAGAACCCACAGGGTCAGAGTTGCTGGCGCCATGTCTGACTCAAAGCCTGTCACAAGTGGTGTCCCACAGGGCTCAGTCCTGGGCCCACTCTTGTTTGGCATCTACTTTTCCGAAGTACAAGCAAACACAGGAGGGTTATGGCTGACAAAGTTTGCAGATGACTGCAAACTGGGCGCCATAGTCGAAAACACATCTGACACAGATATCCTTCAGAAGGGTCTCACAGAAACGGATAACTGGTGCCAGAGCCATGGCCTAAAGTTAAATGCCAAAAAATGCATAGTCATACCCTTCGGGAAAAACAAGGTTACCCCTAGCTACCATATAGGTGGCAATCCACTGAGCACAGAAGAAGTTATCAGGGACCTGGGGACCCAGGTTGACAGTAGCCTGTCATTCGACACCCATGTAGCTAAAGTAGTTAGGAAGACCTTCTACATTGCCCACCTTATCATGAAGGGATTCACATCTAGATCAAGGGAGGTCATAGTCTCCCTATACTCATCACTCATCAGACCAATGATTGAGTACAATGCCCCATTCGGAATGTATCTGACCCGACAATTGCAGCAGCTGGAGAGGCCACAAAAGTTCCTCACCAAAAGGATAAAGGGTCTCAAAAATCTGTCCTATGCTGCCCGACTGAAAGAACTCCAGCTCTATTCAGTCGCTTACTGCTTGCTCAGAGGTGACCTTTTTCTGACATACAAGGCCATGTCAAACCCAGATTTGATGAATATGCTTCACCTCAAAAAATCTAGATCCGTCAGAGCCACAAGGGCGGGAGACTTAAACCTCGACACGGCTATTAATAGGACGTGCTGGAGGGATAGATTCATCACCCAAAGACTCCCTATGCTGTGGAACAAAATCCCGGTATATGTGAGGCAGAGCACCTCGCTGGCCTTGTTCAAGAGAAATCTTGACCAATGGATGGGAGATCGCAGATATACCCCAGGGATTACCTCAGTGTCACTGCTCGACAGAGGCACAGCAAAATAATGGGTATAGTTCCCCATACTAAAGGGGTGGTGTAAGCCACAAAACTATGGGCTAGGCTTGTAAATGCCCTCGGGCAGATAGCCTAGTATGAACCTATGAACCTATGAACCTATGAACCTATAAACACTTAAGGTTGTTACCCCTTCTAAACACTACTTTGGGGGGGGGGTCTTTCAGTTTACAGGTCAATATAGCATCTGATCTAATAATCTCACAGTTTTTGTACATGATCTCTCTGATGTTATAACCATCCAAGCTGAACTTCATGATTAGGTTGACACCACCAAAGAAGCTTTTTTTGTGATTTTATCACTAATTTGGGAGTCCTGTTGACCTAATTCCTGTATGTCAAACAGGATGGGTTAGTAAAGGCCTCTCGATCTTTTCCCTTTTACCTCCTCGGTTAGTTCCTTGATCAGTTGGGTGGGATATCCTCTTTTGGAGAACATGTTTCCTAACCTATCACATTCTCGTGAAAAATCATCTTCCCTAGTCACCATGCGGGCAGCCCTGACTAATTGTCCTTTTACTACAGACCTCCTTTGGACCAAAGGGTGGCAGCTAGTAGAATGAAGGAAGGCATTAGAATATGTGTCTTTTCTATAGATGTTTGCAAAATAGCTGTTTTTATGTAAGCGCTTACTCAATTTGTGTCTTTTGGCTTTTCCCAGTTAGGAGTCGCCACAGTGGAACTCAGGTCTGCCAATGATTAGTAGTTGATTTTTACATGCCGAGTTACCAGCCCTGATGCACAATCTTCAACGAAGGTACGCCCATTCACGCATGTCTCCATGCAGAAGACGCTCTAGCTGAGAATCGAACTGGACAGCGTCTTACTGTGAGGCGACAATGCTACCACAGCACCACCACCGCGGATTACTCAATAAGTCATCCAAATAGGCAATGTTAGTTTCATTATATGTGAAAGCAAATTTTAAAAATTAAGTTGTATTATTAAAGTAGAACACTAGATTTTCTGCCTCTTTCACTTTCCCATCTATCAGTATAAAAATGTCGTCCAGGTACCTAGTATAAAATTGGATTTTATTTATAATATTAGGTACCTTGAATACAAATTCCCTCTCCCAATATGCCATGATCAAATTAGCAAATCTAGCCCCACATGGTTATGCCTGTTGTTTGGACATAGAATTTTCCACCAAATGTAATGTAATTGTTTGATAAAACTAGTTCTACCATTTCTGCCATGAGACTAATTTCATCATTAGATTCTCCTAGCTCATGTAATAGCAATCTAAGCCATTCAATACATTCCACATGTGGGAGAGACGTGTAAAGATCCTTCACGTCAATTGTCAAAAAGTGCAGATTATGTCTGAACTTCAACTTTTGGATGTTAGCTAAAAATGACCTGGAATCTTTACCAACCTGCGGCTGTGACGTTATATATTTGTTCAACTGAAAGTCTATGTATTTTGCACAAGTGTATGTTATACTTCCCCTAGCATCCACTAAAGGTCTCATTGGGGGATCATTAATGCATTTATGGGTTTTGGGGATCCCAAATAGGATCGGAATTCTGGGGGCTGGCATGCTAATATAATTATAAATGTCTACATCACTTCTGGCCTCTATAAACAGTTCTTCTATTAGTGACCAAATCCTCACATAGCCCATGTTCAGTTCATTATGTGACACATCTCTATAGGCATCTGTTCGTATAATTTTCTCCATTCTTGATTGATAATCATTGTTATTCATTATAACTAGCCCTCCACCCTTGTCCGGCTGCATCACCCTAACTTGTGCGTCCTGTAAAAACCTAAGTGCCTGCCATTCCACTTTTGTTGTATTATTGTGCCTGTCTGTACCTCTTCTTTGAATATCAAGTAAATTATACAGGTCTAATTCGCATATTTGTTCATACAGTAACAAAGTAGGGTGAATTTGTGGACAAAATGTGCTAGTTATATAGAATGGGTTATTTACATTGTTCTCTTGGCCAAACAAAATGTTAAAATTCAGTTTCCTGATAAATAACCTCAAGTCAATAACTGAATCAACAATGTTGGCTTTAGATGTAGGAACAAATGTCTGGCCTTTAGCAAGAAGGTCCGCCAGTACTGAATCTGTGGTTAAGCATGAGAAATTGAAAATTTTAAAGTCACCTTGAGAATTCATCATCACCTCACAATTCAGGGAAGGTGATTCCGTTGTTTGGGATACTGTTGTTGCCTCCACACTGGGTTGTAGGTCACTTGGGGAGACCCTGCCTCAGGTTGTAACCTGAGGCTTGCCTTCGAAAATTTGCATTACCATGATTATTCGCACCTTGGTAGTTGTTATTACCCCTGTATTTGTTTTTGGATGCCTTTTTGGCCTCCTAATTACTATGTTGCCCTACTGGTTGCACTTGAGGGTGTTCTGTCCTTCTCTGTGGCCCCCATTCATCTTCTGGTTGCCTTACCCCTGCTGTATTTTGAGACATTGGAGGTTTTGGGTAAGCCACCCCTAAATTATATGCCTTCCTGTCTCTCTTTAATTTCTTCATTTTAGTTGCTTTTAATTTGTCTATATATTGATCAATACTGACAAAACACCTCTCATAGTCATATTTGTATCACATAAAACCTATGTCCTTTTTAAGCTATCATCCAGAGGGACAATTTCCTTTAATAAGGAGTCAGCTGCCAGTTGGTAGTGATTTATCATAACCTCCAGGAGTTCAGTTCCATGTCTATTAAAAAGTTTAATCAAATCTTTGTGAAATGGTGACCCATCAACTAGTCCAGTTGGGTATTGCCATGATCTTAGTCCTTTAGGGACAATCCCCTCCCCGATACATTCTTTAAAGTATGCTATTTCTAATTGACTTTTTTGTATTTCACCATTTTGTTGTCCAAAAGTCTTAGATTCTCTCCTATATTCACTCCTTTTTATGACTAAAGGACAACAGATATTTTTCCAATTTGGATATTGTAATTATCAAAAGAATGTTGGTTACTACCTGAGTATGGACAGACAGGTAACATCAACTGTTTTATTTCAGTCTGCGAATGTATCAGTTGTAACAGACTGCATTTAACTAGTTATGTTTCCAGCTATCCGTAAAGGTTTGAAATTATACTAAATTGAATATGGATTTAATGTTTTAGTGAAGGTTTGTTAGACCCTTAGGTTTAAAGCTGTTGTAGTAAAGTCCGGAATGTTGAGATTATTGACTAAAGCACTGCATTTGGAAATGTGAATGTAAACAGGATTGCAGTACTGTTTGACAGTGAATTGCAAAGCTATCACATTGAAATGGTTGGTATTAATTCAATGAATTAATTGAAGGAGTGTTAATTAGACATTGGGTAGGGTATTTAAAGAGTTGCTTTGCACTTGAAACTTTGTCTGAGGAAGTCTCACTACCAGTGAGACGAAAAGCGCTTTATGTTATTTTTGCTGTTTGCTGTTTGCTGTTTTTAAATAAAGAAGTGTTCGTATTGTGGACTTAGCTACTGACTACGCCTTGGCTTTTTGTGGGCTTGTGCTTGGCTGTTGGGACCTTCCTTTTGCTGCAGTAAGGAGTTTTTGGTTTGGCTTGTGCTTTTACTCTATATTATAAGACTTAAAGGCCTCTTCACTGACATGTAAAGACCGATCACACTAAAACGAGTACAGTCAAAACAGGGAATTCTTTACCTGGGAATGAAATTCATTTGCTCAAACACACACACACACACACACACACACACACACACACACACACACACACACACACACACACATTTACAAACATAACTATTTGGGGGTCCACACCCTCAACTAAATATACCAACTCTGAGATCGCACTACAGTGGAGAAAAGGGCAACTCTGTGTAGTTGGCCAACTATACCTTTGCCCTGTAAAGTATTCATTGAATCGCTTAAATGCTTTTTGATGAGTATGTGTTGCTCATTTGGTGTTCGATATTACAACATACGTTTCAACGGTGTAATATAGCCCCTATATATATATATATATATATATATATATATATATATATATATATATATAGTAAACTCTCAGTTAACTGGAACTCAAGCAACCAGCAAAAAATATCAAAGAAATACAGTACAATTTTCATGTGTTGCATTTTATGTTTTCTCCCCTGCAGAAACACTCCTCACATTTTTAGAGTTTTAGAGTTTTAAACAGGAAAATAGGAAAAACTTCCCTTTCTCCTCAACCTGAGAACAAGTCAAACCAAACAAATAGCATAGTGTACAGTATTAGTCAGGCCTAATTTTAATAGTAACTTTCAAGCAACCAGAAACTACATTTATCCAGCATCTACCAATCGCTATGGGCACCAGTTAACTGAGAGTTTACCGTATATATATATATATATATATATATATAGGGGCTATATTACACCGTTGAAACGCCTTATCCTGGTTACCTGTGTACTCCGTACTATAATAAATTTCTGTTATGTATTATTATTAAGTAAACTAACTAAATTTAAGCTATTATTTACATATCATGTAATGACTAACCTCACCTTGCTGTAAATGCTTATGTTTTGTATTTCTGTAAATGTCTCATATTGTCTTGTTTGGAGCTTTTCTCCCCGGGCCCCCGCTGTAAATGGACATGTATCCAGTCGGATTATCCCGGTTAACAAATGTAAAATAAATAAATAAATATAGATATATATAGATATATATATAGATATATATTTATAATATATATATATATAGATATATATTTATAATATATATATATATTGTGTGTGTGTTTATGTATATGTAAATTGCATTTAGATGTATATATAGCTACAGTGGATATAAAAAGTCTATACAACCATGTTAAAATGCCAGGTTTTTGTGATATAAAAAAATTAGACCACAATAAATTATATCAAAGCTTTTCCCGCCTTTAATGTGACCTATAACCTGTACAACTCATTTGAAAAGCAATCAAATCTGTTAGGGGGAAAAATTTAAAAAATAAAAAACGTACACTAAGCATAAGTGTGCACACCCTTAAACTAATACTTTGTTGAAGTACCTTTTGATTTAATTACAACATTCAGTCTTCTTGGATAGGAGTCTATTAGCATGATACATCTTGGCTTGGCAATATTTGCCCACTCTTCCTTGCAAAAGCACTCCAAATCTGTCAGATTACGAGGGCATCTCTTGTGCACAGCCCTCTTCAGGTCACCCCACAGATTTTCTATTGGATTTAGGTCTGAGCTCTGGCTGGGCCATTCCAAAACTTTAATTTTCTTCTGGTGAAGCCATTCTTTTGTTGATTTGGATGTATGCTTGGGGTCATTGTCATATTGAAGGTTGAAATTCCTGTTCATCTTCAGCTTTAAAGCAGACGCCTGAAGGTTTTGGGCCAAAAGTGAACTGTTCATAATTCCCTCCACCATGACTAATGGCCCAGTTCCAGCTGAAGAAAAGGAACCCCAAAACATGATACTTCCACCACCATGCTTCACCTTGGGGATGTTGTTCTTTTGGTGATGCGGTGTTGTTTTTGGCCCAAGTGTACCTTTTGGAATTGTGGCCAAAACGTTCAACCTTGGTCTCATCAGACCATAACACATTGTCCCGCAAGCTTTTGGAATACATGATGTAGTGTTCTGCAAATTTTTGCCAGGCCTGGACATTTTTTTTTTTTATAAGAAAAGGCTTCTGTATTGCAACCCTACCCCATAGTCCAGACATATGGAGAATTCGGGAGATTGTTGTCACATGTGGTCCACAACCAGAACTCACCAGAAATTCCTGCAGCTCCTTCAGTGTTGCTGTAGGTTTCTTTGCAGCCTCCCTGACCAGTTTTCTTCTTGTCTTTTCATCAATTTTGGAGGGATATCCATTTCTTTGCAACGTCACTGTTGTTCCATATTTTCTCCACTTTTTGATGACTGTCTTCACTGGGATCCATGGTATATCCAATGCCGTGGACATTTTTTTGTACCCTTCTCCTGACTGACACCTTCTAACAATGAGATCTAGCCTCTCTGCAAACCATGGCTTTTGCTGTAGCAGGCAGCTGAGTAAATGTCAGGAAAATCCTATTAGGACAGCTGAACTTTATTTGAGGTTAATCAGAGTCTCTTTAATTGATGGCAGGCATGTAACCAAGATGACTGAGTACTGTAATTAAATCAAAAGGTGCTTCAACAAAGTATTCATTTAAGGGTGTGCACACTTATGCAACCAGCGTATTGTAGGTTTCTTATTTTTTATATATTTTCCCTAACAGATTTGTTTGTTTATCAATTGAATTGTACAGGTTATAGGTCACATTAAAGGTGGGAAGTTTCAAAATGATTTATTGTGGTCTCATTTTTTTATATCACAAAATCCTGGCATTTTAACAGAAGTATGTATACTTTTTATATCCACTGTATATATTATATGGATATACATTTGCATAGAAATATATTCACACAACTAATACGCAACTACCTTGTTTATAAGGCCTACAAATATAGAGCATTACATCCTGTAGTATTAATATAAATTGTATAGTTACATGGAAAAAGAAAAAACAGTAAGTCATGAAATTCATGTTGAATAGCAGAATTACTTGATCATTGACATATATCACCCAGAGGAATAGACACAGTAAAATACAAAGTACCACTGTATAGGGTCTTGCAGGGTATTACATAGCATGAATAGTTTGCCAGTGGATAGCACTTAAAAGTCAATATGGTACAATGCACAAAAAATAGTGTTTTACAACAGGACATCAAACTACAAGCATTTATCAATGAACAAGTGATATATAGGCAGGACGAATAAGGAGTGGCAATGCTGCTGCTTCAGAAGGTAGCATACAACAAGCAGTATGAATGAATGCTTAAGCATAGCCAGACATTATACAGTAAGAGCAGTGCAAGTCTAGAGTAGCTGTGTGCAGTTCATGGCAGAAGGGCCAATGTAGATGTCACACAAGGTATAAAGAAAGATACCAGAGGAAATGTGGGGCAAAACCACAGGGATCAAACTCCCAATGTGAAAAGTACCAGAGAAACCAGTAAGGGGCAATGTAGATGTCACACAATGTATAAAGAAAGATACCAGAGCAAATGTGGGGCTAAACTACAGGGATCAAAATCACAATGTGAAAAGTATCAGAGATACCAGTGTGGCATCATTGTATATTCCCAACCTGGGCATAGCATAACTGTTATATGCCTTAGAAGGTTACAAGATGTTTCATAAGTTGTTACTATCAAATATGGTGAGAGGAACTTCTGCAGGCCAACTGAATACACAATGCAATCCAGAGAAGAAACACAAAGAGTATTTCTGCAGGAGATAGAACACGACGAGTCAACATAATGCAACATAATAGATGCACTGAACCCAAAATAATGTACTGGGGGTGAGAGTGGTAGCAGACACATAATGTATGTCTGTAAACAAAGGAATGTGGTCCACACAGCAGAGATGAGCACACATGACACATGCGGCAAGGGGAGAGCCATAGTGATAAAATTAGAAGATTACTATGTGAAGAAGGCATCAATAGAGAACTGGATAAGGCTATGCAGCAAGCAGGTACAAATAAACATAATAAGCAAGTGACAAGAGTTCTTTTATATATTTATCATATAGACATGTAAATTAAACTATATACTATTTGAATTCACACCCATGAAGAATTCAAAATACAGTAATTTGTTCTCATGTCAGCGAACCTTTCTTGAAGATACTTTCACTGGTTAGAAGTTCAGTATTAATTCCTTACAGTATAAACAGATTCCAACAAAATACCCTTCTCTGCTACAGTTTAAATACATTATACAAAAAAACATTGATTCCACTGAAAACAATGCAGTTTGTTGTTAATATGTTAAGTGCTTTTGTTTCTAAAAAAACTGCTGGAACTTCATCAGAGCATATGACTACCATCGTTGAATGTATCACCAAGTTTATGCTGTTGAAAGGCTGGTACTGCAACCAAGATGTGAGGTGCATAAAATTACTTACATGAGCTTAACATGATTTTACACAAAAAATTGGTCTAGGTCACATTTTTATTTAGTTTCTCATCAAGTTTTTCTAAAATGTATTTATGAATGTTTAATATATGTTAAATATTTAAAGATTGGATTTTGATATTTAATTTGGTGTGTTTAGTGGATGCTTTTAAATCACATAATCTTGCTTCTTGTTAAATATATGTTCAATGATTATATTCAGATGTTCTGATGAAGTTCCCATAGTTTTTAGGAACAAAAGAACTTAACATTTTAACAATAAACTGTGGTGCTTTTGCCAGTGCTGGCACTGTTATTTGGATTACCTAAGAGTTTTTATCATTGTTTTGACTTTTTTGGTTATTTGATTTATTTCCTTTTGCTGGATTTATGTTGCAGGATATGTAGGAAGGAGACATGAATCAACCCCTCCATGGTTAGATCTGACCACAAGCTACTCACCATGGATATCCACATCCCACTCATACCTTGCCCTAAAGGAAACCACCATAAAAACACTTCTCCAAAGCCAATTTTGGGCTTCTGAAAACAGAGGTAGCTAACTTCACGACACCCATGCAAATGGAAAATAGGTGCATGACTGCTGAATCATACACCAATGCACTATATGAGCACATACACAAGTGCATGAAATGGGCCATACCAAACAGAACCATGAAGCTCTTCTCCAAAAAAGGAAGCCAATCTGGTGGTCCCTCACCATAAACAAACTCTGCAACAGATGGGAAAAAAAAACTGTTGCAGAAAAGCGTGAATTCCCAAGACTGGGAAAACCCCCTTGTTAGCCTCAGCAAAAAACTGATATCCATCATCAAATCCTCTAACGCTAGCTATGAAAACAAAATTGATGCAGATTCTAAAGACAACCACAAGGCATTCTATTGTTATGTCAAGAATCTACATGGCAATACACAGATCTGCTCCAAGTTACAGCACAAAGGCAATACATATACAGAACCAACTGATATTTCCAATGGGCTGACAGGTTCAGTGCAAAAATTATCCCCCTTTCACCTCATAAAGGGCCTATCACAATACCTGAGGAATGCCAAGTCTCTATTATCACAGCTACTCAGGCAAAACCCGCACTGTCCAAAGCCAAGAATGCAGCTTCCATGGGAAGAAATAATATCCCTGGCTGTGTTCTACATGAACTACTAAGTGAACTGGCACCACACCTGAGTACCCTGTTTAATCACAGCCTCATTACAGGCTTTGTTCCTACCAAATGGTGCACTGCTACAGTAATCCCACTCCACAAAGTGGGAGTGACTACAGACTCTGGGAACTACTGCCCCATTAGTCTGATGAGTCTGATATGTCAGGATATGGGGCACATCATCATGGATCTTATAAATAAGGACATAAGGAATCTCCAAACTCTGGACTCCATGCAGTTTGGGTTTGTGAAAGGCAGATCATGCCTGCTCAATCTGACAGACTTCTTTCAGTCTGTCACCAGAGCTGTGGATGAGGGCAAGGTAGTTCACACAGCCTACCTAGATTTTGCCAAGGCCTTCGACACTATCCCTCACTCAGGAATCATAGATAATCTCACTAAACTAGGCATAAACCCCTATGTCATAAGATGGGTTGCCAAACGGCTAACTGATAGAACCCACACTGTGAGAGTAGTGGACTCCAAATCTGACTACTGACCAGTTACAAGTGAAGTCCCACAGGAATTGGTTCTAGGTCCTTTCCTGTTTGGCATCTACTTCTCTGAAGTTCGAGCCAACACAAAGGGACTCTGGCTGACCAAGTTCACAGATGATTGCAAACTGGGAGCCATTACTGATTCTCCAACTGATGTAGATATTCTACAAAAAGGCCTCACTGACACCAATGACTGGTGTCAGAACCATGGCCTTAAGCTTAATGCCAAAAAATGCACTGTCCTTCCCTTTGGGAAAAATTCGGTGCCCATGAATTACCACATAGGCAGTAGTCCACTAAACACTGAAGGTGTGATAAGAGACCTGGGGACACAGGTTGACAGCAACCTCTCCTTTGATAACCACATTGCCACTGTAGTCAGAAAGTCCTTCTATGTGGCACATCTCATTACAAAAGATTTCTTATCCAGGAAGAAAGAGGTCATAATCCCTCTCTACTCGTCCATCATTAGACCTATTACAGAATACAATGCCCCATTTGGTATGTGCCTAACTAGATACCTACAACAACTGTAAAGGCCACAAAAATACCTCACTAAGAGGATCTTAGGCCTTAGACACATGCCCTATATGGACAGACTCAAATAATTCCAGCTATACTCTGTCTCTTATCGCCTACTTGGAGGCGATCTCTGCTTCACCTACAAAGCCATGTCTGTCCCAGAGCTGCTAGATATACTACACCTAAAGAAATCCTAATCCCTCCGTGCCACATGCTCCAGGGACCTAAACCTCATTACCACAATAAAGAGAACATGCTGGAGGGACAGGTTCCTAACCCAGAGACTTCCCATACTCTGGAACAAACTTCCCATTCATGTCAAGCAGAACACTTCACTGGCCTTCTTTAAAAGAAATCTTGACGAGTGGGTGGGCAATAGAAAGTTCACCCCGGGGATCACTTCAGTAGCCTTGCTTGACAGGGGCACTGGCAACTAACTTTGGGCGGCATGATGCCAGGAAATCTTCTTGGGCTAGGCTTATATAGGCTCCAGGGCTGTTAGCCTAGTACACACCTATGAATCTATGAATGACAAAACTGTACCATTAGCATCTCTATCAAAGTATTGGTCATAGCTAGGTCATTAACCCAGATGGCTACCCAGATTGATCACATTTTGGGCAAACTTTGTTGCAGCTCAGTTGGGGTGCCCTCTGAAAATTGTGGGTGAGAACCACTCCTGCTTAGATGAAGTCCATCAATGTAATTTTGGGAATGCCAGGTTGTACTGTGCAAAAGGTAACCAATTGGTTAATGATAGTTTTAGAACTATAGGCTGCATAAAAATATTTATAAAGTCTCAGATGTCAGAAATGATGAAGTCATTGTTTGTTAAGTGTATTATACCCAAACCTGAGTAGAGAATAACAATATGGCAACCTTATAAGAAAACAAGCATGAGTAAAATGGAAAGAGGACTGTGGAAATATACCAAGGATATCCATGGATGTGAAAATGTAAGTTATTATGAAAGACTAAAATATCTGTACTAGTACAGTGTCTCTTACATTTATTTAATATAAGCCTTTATTCAGGTATATAGGGCATTAAGAGGCAACTACCTTTGTTAATGTTTGGGGTTATCAAAAAGTAGTAAAGGATCATCAGACAACCTATTTAGCAGATTCTTTATGAATGAGAAGTGTACTAATTGGTTCTCTGAGAGAGCAGCTGATGCATGGATTAACCTAAATTACATTAAAGTAAGCACTAGTTTAGGTATTTTTAAGAACAGACTAGACAGATTATGGGAACAACTGTTCTGGTATATTGGCTGGCTAGAAGGGCATTAATGCCTGTGCTTGAAATATCTGTATGTATGTGTGCACGTGTGTTACAGGTAAAACCTAGGCAACACCCGGAAAATGGGAAAATGGGTGCTAGATGAGCAGGGCTTTCATTGACTGCAAAAGTTGCTAAGAAATCTAGAGGTTTACAAATGGGTATTGCATTTTTTACACTGGTATTAGAGCTGAAAGTATACCAAAGAGGTTAACACTTTATACATTTCCATATAGTTTGACCAAGGGATCTGTAGTGCATGCCTAGCTGCTCTAGCTGTTTAATAAAATGGGGATGCAAATTATGTTGGTTGAACACATCTTCTGGGAACTGAAGGAGCCTGAGAGTCGGTTTCAGACTCTCCAGGAAGAAACTGTGCATAACTTGCTGTTTCCTAGCTATGAGGATCTTCTTTATAGGCTTTTTCAAAATGTCAAAAAACATTGTGAAATTATTACGATGAGAAAGAAAAGATGTTTATAAATGACGAGCTTGAATACAAAATCCATAGAGCCTATACAGTTCAAGCAAACCAAGAATGGGTCTACAAGCAATCAGAATGTTTCAGCTATAGACTGCCCTGCTGAATAGTGTCATGACAATGGAAATACTTATTTATTTGGAAACATTAAATGCCCTAATAAGGTCTGAGGTTACAGAACAAAGTAGCACATTTGCCCTCAACTGAGGTGAACCAACATCAAGCTAGGTCTCAGATTATGAGCTACATCCATACTGTCAAGAGAGCAGGAATGAGTAGGGGCAGAAGATGAGGCAGTGGCAAGAATTAAAATGAGGTTCACAATCAGAGATGACGTTATGGAACATTAAATTGAGTTGCTGGCTACTGAGACTTGTCTGCATATATCAACTGGACATAAACTGATTTAAGTATATTTTCTGCACTTATTTAATATTTGAGTGAGTAAATATTGTGTGTCTTGGATTCAATAATATTGTGTGTGTCTCTGAATCTCTGCAGTTAGCCATCTGAGCTCATTGAAAGTTGTTAGACTGCTTTGAAATTCCTTTGTTAGTGTTAATTAGCTTGGGGGTTTCTGCTAACATTAAAATCTGTGTTGGTTACATTTCTAGTAATCATTTTAAATCGAGTTGCTGGCTACTGAGACTTGTCTGCATATATCAACTGGACATAAGCTGATTTAAGTATATTTTTGCACTTATTTAAGATTTGAGTGAGTAGATATTGTGTGTCTTGGATTCAGTAAATATCGTGTGTGTCTCTGAATCTCTGCAGTAGTTCCCCACCTACCCTCCCTGCTTCTTGTTGTGGTGTTAATCTTGGTGGCTTTGGAATTGCCTGCCCCTGCTGTAAATCTCTTTTTGCACATTCCTCCTGGACCCATCTCATTTGCTCACTCAACTGAGTACAGTAAGATCATATTTTGATTTTGGATACTCTTACCAGTCCCATCTCCTCTGCAGTGTACAGAGAGAGCACTTGGGAAGGGCATTCCCCTATAGTATCTTAATCTGCTCTGTTTCCTCCATCTCAAAAAAAAAAAAATTTTGCACTTTAACTGTCTTACTGTATTTGTGTTTCTTTCTACTTTATTACCTTATTTTGCTTTTGCCTCTTTTAAAAGTACTCAATTAAATTTATTCTGCTGCCTTTATTACTGCTTGTTAGTAGCCTGATTAAATTGTAACTGTTATTCTAAGGCCCTTGGTTTAAGCACTTGGGTTTCAAACCAGTTGTTTTACATTAGGAAGGTTTGTGGTCTGCACTGTTGTGGCAGGACAGGTGCAGTACATCCTTCTAAGTTGGGAACTGCTGATTGAAGGCTCAGTGTCTGTTAATCTAAAAGTGTATTAGTTCTAGGTTAAGGACTTGGGCTTTAGGCCAGTTATTTTACATTAAGAAGGTTTGTGGTCTGCACTCTTGTGGGAGGAGAGGCCAGATTCTGCCCTTCTGAGCTGGGAATTTCTGGTTAAAGGCTTATTGCGCATGCTTACTTGAAATGTTTCTTTCTGAAATCGGTACGCCTTGTTTGCTGTAGCATAGACTAGATTCAGGCCGGATGGATCTAGCTTTGTTTGTATGAATTGTGCACTGACCCAGGCCGTCTTTTTTGGAGAAGGTACCTCTGTACCCTAGTGGCAGGACTGTGCAGTTAGAACTTGCCTGATTGAAGACTGCTGGAACAGAGCTCAGTTTTAAGCTTTTAACTGGTCAATTGGGTAAAGTGTTGTTTTGATTGTATCTGCTCTATTTTCTGCAAATATATATATATATATATATATATATATATATATATATATATATATATATATATACATATATACTTCTTTCTCGCCTTTCTGAACTAGTATAGTCCAGTTTTCATGTTATTAATGAAGCCAGGGTTGTGTTACAAGTTTCTGTGTTGCCATACCTTACTTGGATAGAAGGAAGTTTCTCTGTTCACCTGTGAGAGAGGGGAGCTTTGACCAGGCTATCTGTCCCTGGAGGAGTGGTTTCAGGCCAGAAGTTGGTAGTTTATTGGCCTTTTTGGGGTAATTTTATTGTATCTGCTCTATTTTCTGAAAAAAAAATGATATACTTGTTTCCCACCTTTCTGAACTAGTATAGTCTAGTTTTCAGGTTATTGCTGAATCCAGGGCTGTGTTACAAGTTTCTGTGTTGCCATTACCTTACTTGGATAGAAGGAAGTTTCTCTGTTCACCTGTGAGAGAGGGGAGCTTTGTGCAGCCTATCTGTCCCTGGAGGAGTGGTTTCAGTCCAGATGTTAGTAGTTTATTGGCCATTTTGGGATAATTTCTATCTCTTTCACTTCCCTGCTATAAAAACCCCATTTGCACAGTTTTTACGCTTGTATTCCACTCAGCAAGTGCCTTCCAGGTGTTCTGCAGAGTCTACAGCAGCATAGAGACAAAAGAGTGACTTTGGAGTGATTAAGTATCAGTTTTCTGCTTTTCTTGCTGTCTTAACTAATTCTGCCTAAAACATCAGTTTTTTTTTTCTTAGTGAATCTGTGATTTAAAAAGACTGTTATTGTATACAACTCCGAACAGCTCCTCGTGGTGTCCTCCAGAGTGATACAGGCAACTGGTAGGCTACACACTCAAGTGCGCTAGCCGAATTAAAGCATTTACTGTGTTTCTGTACCTAATTTCTGCTACTTAAAAATATATATATATATCCTTGTTTCCCGCCTTTACTGAACTAGAATAGTCCAGTCTTCAGGTATTGCTGATCTCTGGGCTGTGTCATGGTTCCTGTGTTGCCCATATCCTTATTTGGATAGGAGGAAGCTTCTTTGTTCACCAGTGAGAGTGGGAAGCTTTGAGCAGCCTATCTGTCCCTTGAGGAGTGGTCCAGCCCAGTAACTTGTAGCTTATTGGCGGTTTTGGGCCATTTCCGATCTCTTTCTAACACCCTGCTTTAAAGCCAGCTTTAGCGTGCTTTTGCGCTTGTAATTTAAAGTTTGTCCTGTTTGTTGCATTTACCTGTTGAGGCTACATACTCAAGTGCGCTAGCTTGTGTTACATATTTATTGTATTTTCCTGCTGTTTGTTGCAAAAAAGACAAAACAAATATCCTTGTTTCCCGTCTTTCCTGGCCTAGAGTAGTCCAAATACAGGCTTTGCTGTATTCTGGACTTTTGGAAAGTTCCTGTGTTGCCCATTTCCTTTCTTGGATAAAGGGAGGCTACTTTGTTCACCAGTGGCAGTGGGGAGCTTAGAGCAGCCTATCTATCCCTGGAGGAGTGTTCCCAGCACAAGAATCTGGTAGTCCATTGGCTGTTTTGGGCCAATTTCTAGCTCTTTCAAGTCCCCCTGTATAAAACCTGCTTTGGCGCGTTTTTTGCACTTGTTACTACCCAGCCAAGCTCCTCATGGTCCTGCAGAGTGGTGCTAGCAGCAGAGAGGCTAAAAGAGTGACTGCTAACCTGATAAAAGTGTTTTCCTGCTACTACCTGGGCGACTGTCCGATCTAGCTAAACTGCAAGTATTTCTTCATTCTTGAAATGTTTTAAAATGTTTAAAGTTGTTTTTGCACCTGCACTTTTAAAGTTTGTCCTGTTTGCTGCATTTACCTGTTGAGGCTACACACTCAAGTGCGCTAGCCTGTGTTACATATTTATTGCATTTTCCTGCTGCTTGTTGCAAAAAAGAGAAAAAAGAAAAACAAAAAAATGATCCTTGTTTCCCGTCTTTCCTGACCTAGAGTAGTCCAAATACAGGCTTTGCTGTATTCTGGACTTTTGGAAAGTTCCTGTGTTGCCCATTTCCTTTTTTAGGTTCATAGGTTCATAGGTTCATACTTAGCTATCTGCCCTGGGGCAATTATAAGCCTAGCCCGATTCTGTATGGCTTACGCCACCCCTTGATTTGAGTATACTGTGCCCTTTTTAAGGTTTAGTTTACTGTGCCTCTGTCTAATAGTGACACGGGAGTAATCCCTGGGACAAACCTACGATCCCCCATCCACCTATCGAGATTCTTCTTGAAGAGATTCAATGAGGTGCTCTTCCTCATATGAACTGGAATTCTATTCCAGAGCGAAGGGAGCCTCTGGGTTATGAACCTGTCTCTCCAGCAAGTTCTATTTATTTCTGTGCTGAGGTTCAAGTCCCTCGAGCGTGTGGCTCTAAGGGATTTAGATTTACTGAGGTGGAGCATGTCCATTAATTCTGGATTTGACATAGCTTTGTATGTCAGGCATAGATTGCCTCAAAGTAGGCGGTATGCAACCGAGTAGAGCTAGAGTTTTTTTAACTGAGCAGCATATGGCATCTGTTTGAGACCCTTGATCCTCTTGGTGAGATACTTTTGGGGTCTTTCTAATTGCTGCAGGTGTCGGGTAAGGAACATCCCAAAAGGGGCATTGTATTCTATGATGGGCCTGATGAGGGATGAATAAAGGGGCACGATTACCTCTCTTGATCTAGATGTGAAACCCTTCATGATGAGGTGGGCTATGTAGAATGTCTTTCTAACCACTTTGGCAATGTGGTTGTCAAAGGAGAGATTGCTATCAACTTGGGTCCCCAGGTCCCTAATAACTTTTTCTGTACTTAATGGGTTTCCGCCTATGTGGTAATTTGTGGGCACATTGTTTTTGCCAAAGGGTATGACTATACACTTTTTGGCATTTAGCTTTAAACCATGGTGCTGGCACCAGTTATCTGTCTCTGTGAGACCTTTTTTGAAGGATGTTTGTGTCAGCTGGAGAGTCGATTATGGTGCCCAGTTTGCAGTCGTCTACGAACTTGGTGAGCCATAGTCCTCCCATGTTTGCCTGTACCTCAGAAAAGTATATACCAAACAAGAGTGGTCCCAGGACAGACCCCTGTGGGATGCCACTTGTGACCGGTTTCGAGTCTGACATGGCTCCAGAAACTCTCACACTGTGGTTTCTGTCTTTGAGCCAGTTTGTGACCCATCTTGTGACATAGGGGTTTATATTTAAGCTGGATAGCTTATCTATGATGCCCGAGTGGGGTATTGTGTCAAATGCCTTTGCAAGGTCCAGACAGGCTGTGTGGACTACCTTCCCTTCATCTATAGCTTTGGTGACTATTTCGAAGAAGTCAACCAGGTTCAAAAGGCAGGATCTGCCCTTGACAAAGCCGAACTGGGTAGGATCTAGTGTCTGTAGATCCCCAATGTCTTTGTTTATGAGCTCCATGATGATCCTCTCCATACCCTTGCAGACTAAGCTAGTCAGGCTTATAGGGTGATAGTTTCCAGGGTCCGTAGAGGCTCCACCTTTGTGGAGTGGGACCACTGTTGCTGTATGCCATTCTGTGGGCACATATCCTGTAGTGAGGCTGAGATTGTATAGCTGTTTTATTTGAGGGATTAGTTCCTCTTGGAGTTCATATAGGATGCAACCCGGGATGCCATCTGGTCCCATGGAAGCAGTGTTTTTTGCTTTGGAGAGGGCAGCCTTCACCTGAGAATCAGAGATGTTTGGGAGGCCGCCCTCTGCCGGGATAGATACTTGCCCTTTTGGGGGGGAGGGGGTGGAGAAGTTTGCACTGAACCTGTCTGCCAGGATATTGGCGATGTCTGTGGGTTCAGTGTATTTTTTGTTGTTTAGAATCAACTCAGAACAAGTCTGGGAGTTGCATCCCAGGTTCCTAACATAACTGAAAAAAGCCTTATGATTGTCTTTGGTGTCCTGTGCAATTTTTCTCTCGAAGCTGGCCTTGGAGGATTTTATGAGGGATCATAATTTTTTGCTAGTACAGATCAGAGATGCCTTCCCTATTAGGGATTTTGCTCTATCATGTAGTAGCTTCCTCCTTCTGTTGTACAGTTTATTTATGGCAGGGGTCCACCAGACTGGACGCCTGCCTTTGGATGATTAGGTCTTGGTTTTGTTTGGGATAGTATGATCCATGCATTCCTGGAGATGTCTGTAGAATGCATTTATATAGGATTCTGCAGTTTGGGCCATAGTTATCACTGGCCCTGGGGCCTTGAAGGATTCCACTTCAGTTTTAAGAAGTGAGAAGTTTGCTTTTGAGAAGTTTTTCACTGTGGTTTTCTGGGCTGGGGGTGGGGTTGGGATGTTGACATCCAGTGAAATTAATTTATGGTCTGATCTTACCAATGAGGGATATACTTCTGGTGTGGAGCATAGAGTCCCCATGTTGGTAATGATCAGGTCTAGTATGTTGTCCCCTCTTGTGGGAGTGGTGACTAGTTGTTCCATAGCATTTGAGTTTATAATTTCCAGGAACCTTTGGGCTAAGGTGCTGGGGCTTGAGTAGTGCTCCCAGTCAATGTTTGGGTAGTTGAAGTCACCCAATATAATGGTGTTCGGAGAGATCTTCATGTTCTCCAATGTTTTCAGGAAAGCCGAGTGGGATTCCTGACTTTTAGAGGGTGGTCTGTAGGATGCTATAAACTGAAAAGCAGTCTTGCCCACTGTTAATTGCACATGGATGGTCTCCGATACTTCTTGGATAAAGGGAGGCTTCTTTGTTCACCAGTGGCAGTGGGGAGCTTAGAGCAGCCTATCTATCCCTGGGGGAGTGTTCCCAATACAAGAATCTGGTAGTCTATTGGCCGTTTTGGGCCAATTTCTAGCTCTTTCAAGTCCCCCTGTATAAAACCCACTTTGGTGCAGTTTTTGCGCTTGTTACTACTCAGCCCAGCTCCTCGTGGTCCTGCAGAGTGGTGCTAGCAGTAAAGAGGCTAAAAGAGCGACTGCTAACCTGATAAAAGTGTTTTTTTTGCTGCTACTACCTAGGCAACTGTCCGATCTAGCTAAACTGCAAGTATTTCTGCTTCTTGAACTGTTTTAAACTGCTTAAAGTTGTTTTTGCACCTGCACTTTTAAAGTTTGCCATGTTTGTTGCATTTACCTGTTGAGGCTACACACTCAAGTGTGCTAGCCTGTGTTACATATTTACTGCATTTTCCTGCTGTTTGTTGCAAAAAAAGAAAAAAAATATCCTTGATTCCCATCTTTCCTGACCTAGAGTAGTCCAAATACAGGCTTTGCTGTATTCTGATCTTTTGGAAAGTTCCTGTGTTGCCCATTTCCTTTCTTGGATAAAGGGAGGCTTCTTTGTTCACCAGTGGCAGTGGGGAGCTTAGAGCTGCCTATCTATCCCTGGAGGAGTGTTCTCAGCACAAGAATCTGGTAGTCTATTGGCCGTTTTGGGCCAATTTCTAGATCTTTCAAGTCCCCCCTGTATAAAACCCGCTTTAGCGCGGCTTTGCACAATTTTGCGCATAGCGCAGCATTGGACAACGCCACTTAAATGGGTTTAAACCATTCTCGGCTCCACAAAGTCTTCTCTTCACTTTTTCCATTAGAACTTATCTAGTTCTCATAATAAACACCCTATTCCTACTCTAAAGCCTGGCACTTGCTCACTAAAGCAATTATATAAGTCAGCACTAAAAGATTAAAAGCACTACACCCTCACAAACTCCCCTTGAGTACCTTGTTCCCCATTCACCCTTTTTTCAATTATAAAGGAATTCCCAATACTATTCTAGCATGTCCAAAGGTCAGTTGTCAATCTCCTCTCCAGTCCAGCTGGTGAATCTGGGAATCTTGAGGCAATGTTACAACTGCCTCATGTAAACAGACAACCCCCTCCTCCTCCCAACAAATTCCAACACGTGAGAGATGCAACCATATAGCCAAACTGGAGGCTAAGCTCTCTCTACTCAGTACTGGTGTAACCAGTCAGGAGGAGAAGGAAACCACACTCACTACAATTCCAGTCTCACATAGGCCTACCACGACAGCAAACCAAACACATAAACACACAAAAACATACTCGGAGGCTCTAAATAAAAATCTGCCTAAGCAACAGAGACCTCCAAAGCAGACAGCCAAGCAACCGCTACCCCAAACAAAACACGTGCGAAACATAGCTCACAAAGCCAGTGTGCCGAACAGTCACAGCCCTTAAGGCTAAACAACACACCTGATACACTTGTAATAGGTGACACTATCGTCAGGCACACTGACGTCCCGCTCACCAGGCTGAACAAGGAGAAGGTCACAGTGAGCTGCCTGTCGGGTGCTAGGATCCGCCACATAACACAAGCACTCAGGTCACTCCAAGGCAAGTACAAATATGACTCAGTCATTGTCCATGCTGGTGTGAATGACCTGAGACATACCTCCCTGGACTACATGAAAAGAGACATAGAGGAGCTCTCTGAGCATGTATCCCAGGCGGTATGACCCTGACCTTGAGTAGCATCTTACCCTCACCAAGAATGATGCCACAATATGAAGACAAGATGATCAATTTCAAAACCTGGCTTAAGTATTGGTGTCATTCAATGGGGATCCAATGCCTGTCATCCTGGGATGACATGCTCGACAAGCCACGATGCTTTGCTAGGGACGACTTGCACCTGTCACCCCTGGGCTTTCGGATATTGGCAAAGGCTCTTGCCACCCCCATAGTGCCTTTTTTAGGCAAGGCTCAAAAGACAAACCCACCTCCATACGTATCACAAGGGATAAGAAACTAAGAGTAATGCTACTCAATGCCAGAAGTCTAAACCTCAAGATGCACACACTCGAAACTCTTCTTAGCATGGAGAACATCGATATATGTGCAGTAACAGAAACCTGGTTCAAGGCTCCCGAGAGCACCCCAGCACTACCAGGTTATACCTCATACCATGTTTTTCGTCCCCAAAACTTGGACCAAACCACAAAAGGAGGGGGAGTATCAATATTCGTCAAAGATACCCACACCTCCAGGTTGGTGGCACAGCACGAAGCATCAGAGACTATCCATGTGCAACTAACAGTGGCTAAAACTGCCTTCCAGTTTATAGCCTGCTACAGACCACCCTCCCAAACCCAGGAACCCCACTCAGCCTTCCTGAGAACACTGGAAAATATGAAGGTCTCTCCAAATACCATTATATTGGGCGACTTCAACTACCCAAACATAGACTGGGAGCATTACTCTAGCTCCAACACCCTAGCCCAAAGGTTCCTAGAATTTATAAACTCAAATGCTATGGAACAGCTTGTTACCACTCCCACAAGAGGGGAAAACATACTGGACCTGATCATCACCAACATGGGGACTCTATGCTCCAGACCAGAAGTGTATCCCTCACTGGCAAGATCAGACCATAAACTAATCTCACTAAATATTCACATCCCGACCCCAGCCTCTGCCCAGAAAACCACAGTGAAAAACTTCTCTAAAGCAAATTTCACACTCCTCAAAACCGAGGTGGAATCCTTCAAAGCCCCCGGCCTGTGGAAAATATGGCCCAGACCGCAGAATCCTTTATAAACGCATTCTATGAACACCTTCAGGAATGCATGGATCATGCAATCCCAAACAAAACCAAGACCCAATCCTCCAAAGGCAGGCGTCCTGTCTGGTGGACCCCAGCCATAAACAAACTATACAATAGAAGGAGGAAGCTACTACATGATAGAGCAAAATCCCAAAAAGGGAAGGCATCTCTGATCAGTATTAGCAAAAAACTATGGGCACTCATAAAATCGTCTAAGGCCAGCTTCGAGAGAAAAATTGCACAGGACACTAAGGATAAGCACAAGGCTTTCTTTAGTTATGTTAGAAACCTGGGTGGGAATTCCCAGATATGCTCAGAATTAGTCCAAAATGACAAAAAATACACCGAACCCACAGACATTGCCAACATCCTAGCTGACAGGTTCAGCGCAAAACTTCTCTCCCCCCCCTCCCCACCAATAGGGCAAATATCTATCCCAGTAGAGTGCTGCCCCCCTGACATCTCAGATGCTCAGGTAAGAGCCGCCCTCTCCAAAGCAAAAAACACAGCATCAATGGGACCAGACGGTGTCCTGGGCTGCATCCTACATGAACTCCAAGAAGAACTAAACCCAAACATAAAACTACTGTTCAATCTCAGCCTTGCTACAGGATATGTACCCAAAGAGTGGCGTACAGCAACAGTGGTCCCTCTCCACAAAGGTGGTACCTCAATGGATCCTGGAAACTATCACCCCATAAGCCTGACTAGCTTGGTCTGCAAAGCTATGGAAAGGATCATCATGGACCTCATAAATAAAGATATTGGGGACCTACAGACACTGGATCCTACCTAGTCCGGCTTTGTTAAGGGCAGATCCTGCCTCTTAAACCTGGTCAATTTCTTTGAAACAGTCACCAAGGCCATTGACGAGGGGAAGGTGGTCCACACAGCCTGCCTGGACCTTGCAAAAGCCTTCGATACAATACCACACTCGGGCATTATCGATAAGCTCACCAGCTCCAGCTTAAACATAAACCCCTATGTCACTAGATGGGTTGCAAACTGGCTCAAGGACAGAACCCACATGGTTAGAATTGCTGGAGCCATGTCAGACTCCAAAGCAGTTACAAGTGGCATCCCACAAGACTCAGTCCTGGGACCTCTCTTGTTCAGTATATATTTCTCGGAGGTACAGGCCAACACGGAAGGATTGTGGCTGACCAAGTTCGCAGATGACTGCAAACTGGGTGCCATAATCAACTCTCCAGCCGACACAAGCATCCTACAAAAGGGCCTCATAGAAACAGACAACTGGTGCCAAAGCCATGGCCTCAAGCTAAACGCCAAAAAGTGTATAGTCATCCCGTTCAGCAAATACAAAGTGCCCACAAATTACCACATAGATGGTAATCCATTAAGTATGGAAGAAGTAATTAGGGACCTGGGGACCCAAGTTGATAGCAACCTCTCATTTGACAACCACATGGCCAAAGTGGTTAGAAAATCATTTTATATAGCCCACCTAATCATGAAGGGATTCACATCTAGATCAGGGGAAGTCATCGTGCCTCTTTACTCATCCCTCATTAGGCCCATAATTGAGTACAATGCCCCTTTTGGGATGTACCTTACCAGACACCTGCATCAACTGGAAAGCCCCCAAAAGTACATCACCAAGAGGATCAAAGGGCTCAAACAGATGCCATATGCTGCCCGGTTAAAGAAACTCCAGCTCTACTCATTGGCATACCGCCTGCTCAGAGGCGATCTGTGCCTGACGTATAAAGCCATGTCCAACCCGGAATTAATGGACATGCTGCACCTCAGAAAATCCAAATCCCATCGAGCTACGTGCTCAAGAGACTTGAACCTCAGCACTGAAATAAATAGGACATGCTGGAGGGACAGATTCATAACCCAGAGGCTCCCTTCACTCTGGAATAAAATCCCAGTCCAGGTTAGGCAGAGTCCCTCACTGACTCTCTTCAAGAGGAATCTTGATGAGTGGATGGGAGATCGTAGATTTACTCCGGGTATCACTTTTGTGTCACTGTTAGACAGATGTACAGTATACTAACCTCGAAAAAGGGCATAGCAAAATTCATTTTAAAATGGGTGGCGAAAGCCGAACACACTCTGGCTAGGCTTGGAAATGCCCTAGGGCAGATAGCCTAGTATGAACCTATGAACCTATGAACCTATGAACAACTGCTACTGTATTTAATTATAATATTTATAAACTATTTAATTACAGTTACCTGGTAACTACAACAGTTTATGGTGAACTGTTTTTAAAGGGTTTTACCCCTGTACCAGTAACAAACATGACCTTAGATGGGCTTCTGCAAGAGTTAAAGTTGCGCATAAGAAAGCTCAACTTGGATTTATGATTTGCGTTTGTGCAGAGCAATGATACTTTTGCAAAGAAAGGTTCTGTCAAGGTTGAGTACCTTTAATCCTCCACTGGCATCTAGATCTATGGGAGATGATGAGGATAAAAGGTAACATTTTTCTTTAATTTGATACCAACCGAGACATCTCTTTTGAAGAAGCTACAGAGTGGCAAAACAATATATATTATGAAGCCTGACAAAAGGGGAAGGAGCAGTAATTATTGAGAATATGGTTTATTCACAAAAATGCTTCAATATTTAAATAATGGTGTCTTTTTATGTGAGTTACTTTTAATGAAGTAAGCATTAGTAGTTTCAAATGGAAAATTTGACTGTAACAAAAAAGGGGTTCTTTATCTTGCACAATGTGTATCATGCCCAGCATTTTACACTGGGAAAACTGAAAACATATTATAAAGGGGGATTTGTCAGCATGTTTATGCAGTTAATGCAGGATGCAAGAAAAGTATACTGGCAACTGAATCACAAGGAATAATGTTGTTTATGTAAATTATATCAATTACGAGCTCTAAGTGATAAGACTCAATCGCTTCTTCTCTCTAATTAGCCATTGTCTCACAGCCCCCCTCTGCCACAGTTTCATCACTTTCTCTCCTTATCCATCCAAAACTAATACTCCTTATAACAATCCAAGTAGCCCCAACCATTCTCATTTTCCTGATTATTTTATTCTCAATCTTAAATGTAATGAAACATTCATACTTACTGTACTAATTACATATTGTGCTCTATTACATTATCAATTACCTTCCCTGATTTCTATTTTCATAGTTAAGCTGTTTCTTCTTTTCATTATTTTAATTGCTAGAAATCACATTTAATATTACAGTATATTGCCCACTGTTATATGTCTTTGTGCTATATACAAACCTGTGTCTATTTCTAATGAATGACCAATAATGAATAAATGCACTGCAAGCTGTTTACAGTACTGTTTCTAAATTATGCTTATGTAAGCTAATGTAAAGCTTTTTCTCTCATGTAATCACACTTACCTATATTTTGTATTCCTTCTGATATCATGTAAATATATTTTATGTATAGGTCAAAAATGGTGTTGCACGTGGAGGTTTTCTCCCTGGGCCTCCAGTGAAAAAAAAGGATTTTATCCCAGTAAACAAATATACGTCAACAGCTAGATATATAGATAGACAGACAGACAAACAAGCAAACTGTTACAAGATGGCACCAAGGTACCAGGATTAAATGATAACATTTCTATTAATAGCTTGTCAGTATTGAAAAGAGCAAAGTGATGAGGTGTATAAAATTGCTAGGACACATTTTAAAAAGCTTGACAAGAACTAAATAAAATGCATTTAAGAATGTTGTTTAATGTATGCAAAATACTTAAAAGATTGGATGTTGATATTGAATTAACCAATGTGTTTAGTAATTATGTGATGTTGTTTCTTGGTATATAACAGATCAATGTTGGTAGTTAGAAGTTCTAATAAAGTTCTAGTACTTGTTAGGAATAAACCGTCTTAACATTTTAACCATCAACTGTGTTTTTTTTGGTCTATATTATAACATCAAAGTCTAAAAACATCGAATGTTATAATATCGACCCCATTCAATCGAAACACCAGAAAACTGAACAGGCAGAATAGCAAATGTTTTCCCAGGGGAAAAAAATTGCTGTTCAGACAAACATACACATAACTCAAGCACACCAAAATAAATAATCCACACACATACACTTCACGAAACCCTACACTAAACCAGACATACACCACTAGCTACCCACTTACCTTAACCCAACCCTAACCCTAAGGTCCCTAACTATTGCACACTCACCTTTCCCGCTCCCTATCCCTAACTCACCTACCCCACCCTAACCCTCACATCCACACAATCGCACATTTACCTGACCCACGCCCTAACCCTAACTCACTTAACCTACCCCTAACCCTAAAGTCTGTCACTACCGCACACTCACCCGCGCCCTAACCCTAAAGTCCCTAACTACCGCACACTTACCCCAGTCTGTTCGCTCACTTACCTTAACTCGGTCCGTAACCATCGCACCACACTTACCTGAACCCAATCCGTAACCTCCGTTTGCTTACTTCCCTAAACCTGGACTGTAACCATCGCACCACACTGCTGTAAATAGCGAAGCCACGGACCACCGAAATCTTATCCTAGGTAAAATTTTGATGTTCCAAGGCTTCACTATTTTCAGCTTTCACACTAAAGGGTTCGATATTATAACATTTGAAGTTTTTGTACTTTGATGTTATAATATAGACTTGTTTTTTTTTTCCCAGTGGAGATGCTGCTTTTGGACTACCTAGGAGTTTTTAGCATTGTTTCCACCATTTAAAATTCATTATAAAGAACCAAATATTTAAATCTTTTGTCATTGTTTCCTCTTGTGTAGGGATTTCTTACAGGAGCAAATAACATTTTTTCCTAGGAGCACCTCATTTGCTGATCCACCATCAAGACTTAAAGCCCATTGATCCACTAGTGGTCATGAGTCCCCAGATCCACTTGACTGGGAAATGCCAGGGGTGACACTGAGGAGTTTGTGTTCTTAACAGCATCCCAGCAATAACAGCCTTCTTTGTGTAATCCACTAATAGTGTTCTGAGTAAGGGAGTGGGCTATCTGAATCACCTTGGCTATTCACAATGCCTTCTCTCTGTGAGTGCATGCTCACGAGCACTCAGTAATGATTGTTTCCATCAGGGGTTGGGCATGTCTAATTTCTCCTGCGAGTGATATCACACACCAAAATTGCTACTCAAACTCAGGATCCTTGGGCAATAGTCAAGGCTTTATACCTTTATGCCACAGGTCCTGGCAAAACAAATAGCTTTCTTCCATCAATGTGTTATATTTATATATGTATTCCATACTATGCATGCACATTTTATTTTGTTTCTGCATTTATTTTTCCAGCATGGTTCAACTGTCTGTCCTTTGCTCTACAGCTTCACATGGCTGATAGTAATAACTATCACTTACAGAGCAGATGACATTTCCAAAGAAGACGGAAAAGATATGCAAGGATGTTCAACGTAATGGTAGATCGTTAATAATAATGCTATCTATGCAATGATATCACACATCAGTCAACCCTTCTGGGTGTCTTCTATGTGGACTTTTAATTGGATTGGTTTGGAACCCTACAACCAACATTTGCAGTGGTATAATTGATGACATTCTCCATTAATGAACAATAAAACTCTGCTTATAGATTTATAGTATTTACTAGACATAGTCAGTCAGTAGACAGTAATCACCTTACGACCTTCCTAGGGCACCTATTGCCTCCAGGATGGTAAACAAGTCAGGCTAGGGCTGAATTTATGGAAGAACATCCCAGCATCAGGGTTTGCCTTACAAAATGTGAGGGTATCTCTCTGTTTTATCTGTAACAGATTATTTCAGGGATGAAGAAAGCATCCAGTAATAAGGCTGTCCCTCAAGAGCACCTTACATATTTGTTGACTGAACTTGATTGTTTGTTGATTTTTTTATTTAGTTAGAGTGTAAGATATTAAGGAGGTCTAAGTCATCAACAGCATGGAATGGCAGACATAAATCACTGTTTAGGAATGTTTAAGAGGCAGAGCACAAGGATAGAACCTCAAACTTCTACTGGTGTTTGAGACACTTTAGTTCAGTGAACATTTTATTTATGAAACTCTTGTGTCTTTCTATCCGTATGAAGTTTTTGGATAGATACATACTAAAAAGAGCATTCTGTGCTATAACTGACCAGATAAGGGCATAGTATAGAGAAATGATAACGTCTCTTTTAAATGGATGGCATACCTTTAGTAATTGGTTGGGCTAAACACAATGATTTCTTTAAATATAACTGCTATGTGGTGGTCAGAGGATAGCTGATGTCTCTAAAGATGTTGATATATCTGTTAAGTGTATCAGTCTGAAGCAAGGTTTCTGTAATGCAAGCTGTTGTTGAGATTGGTAAAAACCACAATATTTTCAAATGAAGGCTGGATAAACCCACAGAAATGAAATATCAGTAGAAAGTATATCCAGCTAGACACAGCAAAATGCTATGTTACATTAAAATACTTACGGACTTTATTAAAACAACAAACAAATAAGTAAAAAGTTGAGTGCTTTCATGCCTATCATAGGTGCTTCATCAGATCTAAAGTAAAACAAAAACAATAACATAGAAATACTTAGTTCATATTCAGGAGGGATAGAGGTCATGATCTCAATGTAGGTCTTAAAGGCACAGTGCCATTTAAACCTTTCCCACTTTTAGCATTTAACTCTAAAATCCATTTTATTTCTAGCAATTCAATTCTAGTTTTAATATCACCTCCTCTAATAATAGTTCTAAGCAATTCCAAGACTAAATACCTAAACTCAGGAGAGGGATCAGTCTCCAGAACATGTTTGGCAAGGGCATTCCTAGTATCTTTCTTAGAAATATCATTATTATGCTCACGTATCCTATCCCTAAGGGGTATATTAGTTTTATCCACATAATAACATTTGCAAGCATTACATATAGCAAGATATACTAGGTTTCTGCTTTTGCAATCCACATAAAAAACAAACTGATTTTCATGTCCGGTCACAATATTATTAAAACTACTACTGCTATCAATAAAGCTGCACATACTGAAAGATCTACAAGGATACGTACCTAAACTATTGGATATCAAACATTTCTTGCCTTGGTAGATCTATAGGAGAGTAACTGCTTCAAAGATTGATTGTTCTTAAAACTAAAACTAGGTACCTCACCAAAGAAACCCTTAAACTTCTCATCCACAGTAAGAATATGCCAAATCATTTTTACTATATCACAAACTACCTGATTGTCATTAGAATAAGTCAGGCAAAATCTAAGCATATGTTTATCTGAATTAGATACAGCAGAGTATTAGCCTCCTTTGCAGAGAAGTAAGGTCTGGCAGAAGCTACCCTATGAACCAACACTTTCTTCTTGGCTGCATTAACTTCTTTCTCAGAGTAACCTCTCAGAGGAAAATCCTCTTTCTGTTGCGCAAAGGAATCCAACATATCACCATCATCATAATTTTACCTATAAAGCCTATAAAATTGCCCCTTCAAGACGTTCCTATAAACAAATCAAGTGAATGAATCAAGGGTGCACTCTCTGCCTATATAAAACATTTAATTTCTTATAGGGTTTCTTATATAACATCATGCTAAAATCTGAATGTGTTTTGTTGATACTAACCTCCAAAAAGCAATCATTTCATATGAACATTTCATCGTAAAATTAAGAAAGTTTGTAGTACACTCTAAATAGTCAACAAACTTTGTTAGCAAATCAGGTGGACCTGTCCAAATAAAAAAGACATCATCTATAAAATGAGTATAGAAGGGAATGTACCTATGAGACTTGTTACTATCAACCAACATGTATCAAACAACATATACTGGGGCTCCCAATAAACCATAACTAAGCTGGCGTAACTGTTGGCACACATCATGCCCATCACGGCCCCAACATTCTGAAGATAAAACTGATCATTCAAAACAAAAACATGTTCTAAAATAATATTAAGTAAAACACATAGCACATTTATCTGTGTGGTGTCATGGCCTGAAAGGCTGGAGAGAAGCAGTCTAACAAAATCAATGCCTGTGCCATTAAGAACCACAGTAAACAATAAAACAATATCCATCATAACAAGCATAAAATCTGATCGATCAAAGCGTGATGACCAATCATATAACAAAGAAAGAGAATGTTGCGTATCCTTTAGTGCACTATCCACTCCTTCAACTACAGGGTGTAGTTTCTTTTCCACATAAATAGAAAGTGGTTCGGTGGCCCAGCCATAACCAGAAACAATAGGTCTCATGAGGGGATTGTTAAGGCACTTATGTACCTTAAGAAGACTGTACATGATTGGCACTGTAGGAAATTCGACCAAGAAATACTCAGAGTGCTCTTCCTATGGTGCTTTCCATAAGCAGAGACACCCAAATATCATTCGGTAGCAAATTAACAGCAGTACTACTAAGCTTCTGGTATGTAGAGGAATCATTTAACATGCAGCACATACTCTCAAAATACTTAACAGTGTCCATAAGCACAATCCCACTCCCTTTATCAGCTGGTCAAATCTGTAAATGTTCTAGCAACATCAATTCATAAAGGGCATCCAACAGATTAGGTATGCATACTTGTAGATCTTGCAGCATGTACAACTTTATTGATAACAATAGTAGTTATAAGAATATTGTGGCCGGACATGAATATCAGTTTTGCTTTTATGTGGATTGCAAAATCAGGAACCTAGTATATATCTTGCTATATGCAATGCTTGCAAATGTTATTATGCGGGTAAAACTAATACAGTCCTTAGGGATAGGATACTTGAACATAATAATGATATTTCTAAGAAAGATTCTATGAATGTCCTTGCCAAACATCTTCTGGCTACTGATCCCTCTCATAAGTTTAGGTTTTTAGTCTTGGTATTGCTTAGAACTAATATTAGATAAGGAGAAATTAAAACTAGAACTGAGTGCCTCGAAATAAAGTGGATTTTAGAGTTAAATGCTGATAGTGGGAAAAGTTTAAATGGCACTGTGCCTTTAAGACCTATATCGAGATCATGACCTCTATCCTGCCTGAATTTGAACTAAGTATTTATATGTTATTGTGCTTGTTTTACTTTAGATCTGATAAAGCACCTGTGATATGCATGAAAGCTCTCATCTTTTTACTTATTTGATTGTTGTTTTAATAAAGTTCTTAAGTATTTTAATGTGCCTTAGCATTTTGCTATGTCTGGCTGGAGATAATTTATACAGATATGTTCTTGAGACTGGTTTACAAAAATTGACAATGTATACTTCTCTGTATTTTATTTGAAGGCTGTCCCTAATACACCATTGATGTGCATGGCTTAACCCTTGTTGAATAGCATGGTCCCATATGCTGGGGAAGATAGAGGTCTGAAGATCTAAGGTATATATACTGAATAGAAAGGGTCCCAGTATTGAACCATGAGGGATGCCACTGGTTTGCTTTCTTGCTACTTTATTTACATAGGTTCTGTTTGTCAGACAGTTTCATATCCTTCTAACAACATAAGGATCTTTACTCAGAAAGTTAATATCATTTATAATTCTAGCATGGGGAACAGAGAAAAAAGTCATATTCAAATTCAGGTATGATGTATGAAATGTATGACTGTTATCTATAACTCAGTGACTTTCTTAAAGACATTTGCTAACTTAAGTAGGCATATTTTCCCTATGACAAAAAAAAAACACATTGTTGCAGGTCAAAAGCAATTTTATTTGTTTTTATATTGGAGTTTATGAAATCAGAAATAATATGTTTTATGGCTTGGTGAATTAATGTACTTAGATTCATGGTTCTGGTTATCTGCGTTGGGGCTCCATTTATCAAGTGGCATAATAATAGCCCCTTTTCACACCTCAGGATCATAGCATATGGTATGTTAAGTTTTTTTCCCTCTTTGGCTCCTTGCACCTGACAATCGACAGCACTGAAGTCTTCTCCTTCTCCTTCGGGTCTACCAGATTAATTTACCTCCCATAGATTAACTACAGTCCATGCTGGGGAATGCTGTGGTGAATGAGGTACTTAGGGCAACTTAATATTAATGATGAGGAGTGCTTTTCCAAGCTTTAATTTCCCTTTTTCTTGCATGCACTCTTAACATTCACAGCTGGATATGCAACAGGACATGCTGGCCTGTTGACCCACCTCTGCAACATATCAGCCATTGCCCATGCTCCACTAATGGCTATGACCTCTGTACATCCCTGCCCTCTACTAGGGATCAGTGGTGAGGCACACTCAAATATAAGTCCATCATTTCCTTGGAAATGCCTCGGATGCCAATCCCTCTAATCAAACCTGGGTCATCTTGGCCTTAATCAGCAATTTGTTCCTCTATACATAATGCTGACTGTCTCTGCTTAAGAAGAACAGTATTAGGTGGGGTTCAGAGATGGTATTTGGTGCTGTTGATTAAGCAACCAGGAATACAGTCACGGCCCATAGATGTGGCATTTTATGATGGGGAAGGAAGATAATTGGGAATATAAGGCACTTCTCTGACTGTTTCTGAAGTTAACATGGAACTAAATGTATATGTAAGTGCATTTGCAATAAATTTAGATCAAAGTGAGTAATGCCATTATGAATTAATTCGGCATTGTTGAGTGCTAAATAAGGATTTATTATAATCCTTTTCTTGAGATGCTAATTTCAATGTAGGTAGTAGACTCTGACTTATTATTTGCCATAATTATTTTTTTATTTTATTATATTACTTATTTATGTGACCTACTAACAATGTGGTTTACTTTTACACTACAAAATATAGATTTTTCTGATTGGAACTACTTGGTTTATATTGCTTATTAGGTGGAAGAAGGATTCTTCGGTATAAGTAATAGCTGATGTTACATGGTTGGGTGTAAATGTTGCAGATGAATTTTGAGATCTTATCATATAGTTTTAATATATTTGTCTTTTTAATGTCCATGAATTTTGTCATGTTTATTGTGGTGGGTTTAAATGCTGCAAAGCACAATATTACTGATTTGTGAGTGAATTTAAGTACAGATGAGAATGCTAGAGGGGTCGTAAACGTAGATACAATGTTAGTGAGGATGAAATCAATAAGATTTTATTTTCAATTCACTAAGCCTATGACTCTTTGGGTGTGCCCAGCATTTACGATGTAGGTATTACAGCTAATCAATGGATATCTGTAGCCACCCATGATAAAGAAATGTCATTTAAGCGAGGGTCAAGGCGCACAATTCAAGATCTTTTGTGGTCCTCCAGAACAATGGAATGCGAACTGTAGTAAGTTATTAATGGGCAATGTTTCTTTTTTAAGGTAATCTGAAGTTCAAAAAGTTATCTTTGTGGGTAACAACAGTTTCAAGAGTCTCTAGATCTGGCAGTTTATTGTTAAGACTTGTGGTGACATAAACTGATTATATGTGTTACAGTTAGGGCAAGTCTGCAAAAGAACTAGACTAAATTGAGCATTTGGACAAAGGAAAATAAAATGTTGAATAAATACATAAAAAACTAAGCATATGAGATCTGAGAGACATAAATTGAAAGATGAATATTTAATACTGCACGCAGTGATTGAAACTGTAGATTCATTTAAGGACCTGGCTATATGGAAAGATCTAGCATTGAGTTTTTCTGATCACATCAACCAATTGGTTAATGATAGTTACAGAACTGTAGGTTGTATAAAAAGATTTATAAAGTCTACGAAATAAGAAATGATGAAGTCATTGTTTGTTAGTTACATTAGATCTAAACCTGAGTTGGGAATAACAATATGAAACCTAGTAAGAAAACAAGCATGAGTAAACTGGAAAGAGTACAGTGGAAATATACCAATGGCATCCATGGATATGAAAATTTAAGTTATTATGACAGACTAAAATATCTGAACTTGTGCAATGTCTCATATAGATATTAATAGCAGACCTTACTCAGGTATATAGTGCATTTAGAGACGACGACTACCTATGGGAATGTTTGGGGATATCAAAAAGCAGTAGAGAATCAGGCAACCTATGTAGAAGATTTTATAGGAATGAAAGGTGTATGAAATGATTCTATGAGAGAGCAGCAGATGCATGGAAAAGACGACCAAAGTACATTAAAACATGCTCTAGTTTAGATATCTATAAGAAAAACCTTTACACTTATTATGGGAAAAACTGTTTTGGTATATTGGCAGGCTAGAGGGGCATTAATGCATGTGCTTGAAATATTTGTATGCATGTATGTATCAAGCAGAGCAACAGTGATGTGATGTAGATTGTAATTTTTTTCTGGCCTTTTTGTTATGGTGGAATATTCAGGACGAGGGATTTGCCTCAAAATATACTAAGTGGACAGCAACTGCTTTGGCAGAATCCATGAAATGAAAAATGCAAGCCATATTTGGTAAAGCAAGTTGGGCTGCCAGTTATCTGATCCAAAGACAGCACGTACTGGACTGTCCTAGAATGTTGCGTAATAATTAACCAGCTCTTAAAGCCAATTATCTTCACTTTGTGTTTAGCCATCACTCTGGATAAAAGGATGATTCCACTCGGGTATAGAGACGTAACTGCCTTTCTGGACTGAGTGCCTCAAGTCATTCAGATCTACATGAGCCACCATCAGGGCATAACTGTACTTGTTGAGCATTAGGGACTTTAGAATTTTAATAATATTATGGATACTTGCTCTGGTTAGACAAACTATTACCCATTCATGTTCAGCCTAATGAGTGTAGGGTAAGCATGGTTCACAATAAAGTCACCGATCACTAGGACATTTCAGTTTAGATGCATTCATTTAGTGGTTTGGAAGGTTTGCACTTTATAGCGAGTTTGAGTTGCTGAGTTGTGTGAATATGGTGGAGCTCTGTTAGTGGCTTGTAGCAAAGACTCCTTAGTCCTGAATCTTGGAGCCTTGTGAAATTATATTTTTTTCAACCTCAGCATGTGTTGGTTTACCCTGATCTTGAGGAGTTACAAGTTTTATATATTATGTACTGACCTTCTGTATTAGTGACAAGATGATCTCCAGGTATACAAAATTATATGTCTCACAAATCCTGTCATGATGGTCTAGTAATAGTTGTCTGTCAGCAAATACTAGGCAGTTCGTACACTGTCTAAGAGTATCAAGTGCTATGAGGCTAGTAACAGAAGGGATACAGGTAGATTGGGCTTCAATGTTTGCCTGAGTTACTTTAATTAGTGTGATAAAAAATGATATATTGTACTAATTTAGATAGCAGACAGAGAAAGTATGTTAGGGAGGTAAACTTTGCTGTGGAGGAGGTGGATTAAGTGAGACAGATGTGCGAACACTGAAGCAACAACTGCTTGATTCTACAGGGAGGAAAATATGTAATACAGTCTAACTTGAGAGTAATAAACAACTATAGTTCAGTATAGTGCACAGATTCAGTATAAAAACAATAATATGCAGGATGAAGAGGTAGTATAAATTAAACACAGTAAAATTAGCAGATTGTACACATTCTTGGTGTGTTGCAGTACACAGTTACAATAATAAGAGAGCAATACAAAAATTCTGTATAAAAATAGAAAGAAGGATGAACAGGTAAACTTTCACATAGTATCTTCTAGAATAACAGACTCAAATGCCCCATTAGTATGACAGGATGTTGGCTCAGTTGCCACATACAATGCACTTTGATGTTTAAATTACACCAGTTAAAAGAGTAGAAGTTATTTCAGATACCATAAAACACAAGCTTCAAGTTGTCAATAAGATCAGGCCCTGGACCCCATACAATGATCTCTTCTAGGATGCCAATTGAAAGAGTCAGTGATTCCGACTCCATATAAAGATTTCTTCTACAGTTTATCAGACTCTCTTGCTGTATACGTGGATGTTGCTAAATAAAGTTACGATCAATAACTAGCCTGAGTAGAAAGGGAAACACTGACATATACTAAGTGAGGTGCTGATGATGGGTATGAGCTAGTCTAGGAACAGAAAAAAGCAATTATATCACCAGTAGCAATTTGACCAACTGACCTGTAGGCAAAAAAAAAAAAATGTGTGTGTGTGTGTGTGTGTGTGTGTGTGTGTGTGTGTGTGTGTGTGTGTGTGTGTGTGTTTGTATATATATATATATATATATATATATATAGACATATATATATATATAGACATATATATATATATATATATATATATATATATATATATGAGTCTATTATGAAAGGTAGAAAAGGAGAGATCACAAATGGTAGAATAAAAAAGTGAGACTCACAAAACGCTGAATGACTCATAAGAATCATATAACACTAAATATTTCTTTCACACTAAAAAATACATATTATCAGTAAACCACAGCTACATAACCAAGATCACGTGTTGTCTTGGTAGTGATACTGTTAAGGAAGGGTTTTTAGTGACACCACTTTACTCATGCATACTAACCTTAACCATCACCCTAGCCCTACATCTGTCCCTAACCAAAAATCCTACACATTACATTACTAAAAACAATTTCCCTAACAGTACCACTATTCAAGACAAAAAGACACAGCATGCTTTATTGCTGTTAGTACTGCTGACTGACTGTTGTCTCACAGACCTTATTCTGTTCCTGTTCAAGGTGTCTGTGTTTGTAAGTCGTGGTAAGCTGCTGCCATTACAGAAGATCAAGATAGCGGGGTGGCAACACAAGCATCTTTTCATCACCAAGGTATGTGTGGAACAGTGTGTGAGGGACAATGGGAGCAGACAGCATAACCTTGCATGCATACCCCTTGACACAGCAAGCTAGTCCTGATACATGTCACCTTGGTGTTCCTTAGGATCACAAGCTCATAGTCACAGAGGAGGTTATTCCAGCACTGGACCACGGTCCCTTATTTCACCCTCAACACAATCATCAATCAACACATGTTGGCCATGGCATTGAGGGACACATGTTGGAGCCCTGGGACAGATATTTGTTTTTATTTCCCCTTCACTCAACCCTGGAGCAGTTGATGATGGTCTGCATGGTACTGTGTTTGGCATGTTTGGCGAGTGCATTCGTGAGACAGGGCAGCTTCTGGCTGACAAACCTGTCTCTCCATCAGCTTTTTGTGGCATGTCATATGTGATTCAGGGCTGTCGTGCCGGTAATGCACACAGAAGTATACTCTCGTATATGGGGCAGCTATTAAAGGTCTGACCACAACATTGCCATCTAGGCATGCCACAGACACCTATGGACAACCTGACCAATAACCACTAGGGCAGTAATGATTAGAGGCTGTCTGTGTAGAACAGGTGTCGAGGGCCATGGATGACCTTTGTGGGTATTAACATAGCCTTTACAGTTTCTGCAGATGTCTGCATAGGTGCACAGCAGACCGGCCATGCTGATAATGTATTGTACTGACTGAGGACTATTCAGAGGTAATGTCCAACTTTTGTCTGAATGCAGTCCTTTTACCTATGTGGTGAACCACATGCAAGCCTTTTCTGACCACTGCCACTACTTGTTGCCTGAAAGCAACATTGTTAGCATGCTGAGTACCCAGGTCTGTCATCTGTCATTGCAGTGCGTGTGTTTATGGGGTTGCTGCTGATGTGGGAAATAGTGGGGCCATGTCCTTGCTGTATTGTATGTTAACACTGATGTCTGCATTCAGCTTGAGGCCAGGACCATGGCACGATTCCATACCCACTGTATGACACAGTGCAGTGTGTTATCAGCAGTTTGTGGCTCAATGACAGATTGCACACTACTTACAGTTGACACAACCTTAGGCAGTACCAACATATGTGTGTGGTGGCAGCATTCATGCCTACATATATGTGGGTCATTGGGGGTAGCAGGTAATCACAGGGCCTTTACATGTCTACTTATTGCATGCACATAGGTGACACATATTGTGGTTGACACCTTATCAAATATGGACTGTGGAAAACGTCTTGTAGTGACATGACAGTTGGCAGGACATAGCATACCCACGGCAAGTGCAACACACAGGATGCCCTTTGGTTTGCTAATATGACAGTTTATTTGCGTGACATTACCTTAGCTTACGCTATTTGTCATGGCATTAAGGAACTTCTGATGTGCAATAACTGCTCTATGCAATTAGTAGACATCTTTATGAAATATTTGTTGTCCTACACTCTGGAGAACTCTGTATTGTTTGAGTTGTTGTCCCAGGTCACACCTTGCCAAACATGGACTGCAACCTGCAGGGTGGTACAGATGGTGGCCATATCTCTTACCTCTACATATTTCTGCAAAATGTCCTGATGTTTAGCACATATTTTATTGACGTTTATCATAACATTGCGGTTTTCTGGCAAATTGGTTGATAATCATGAAAGACTAACATTAGAGATTAATGATGGATATTGTCATGTCACAACTCATACCCTTTGGAAAATGCATTAAAATTCACAACCTGCTCTGGTATCTACTTTCCATGTGTGTCACAGCAATATGTAAAGGTTGTGCTCAATGTTTGGCCTTTGCCCCACTTTTCTGCATGGCTTTAACTGGATGTCTTTCTGTGAGGGGTTGAGAAGTATGCTGGTGGCCGTAACACAGTTAGACTGCTGCAAGGGGATATACATACATACACAGACACACCAACTAATGACCTGCCCTTTACTGACAGTAGAACCTCTACCCATACCTCTCAACCTCTTAAAGCAAGAAATCTGGACACCGCCATAAATAAAAGTGGGACAAAGCCCCCAAAATAGGTACACTTTTTAAATATTGCTCTTACAAACTTGGAAAGTTGATAGAATAACAGGTTTTGCATTAGCATGACTTTTCTGAAGGGCATGAAGTCTGAAACTCAAATGTCTGTCATTATTTTCTAACTTTAATCTGTAACAATTTGCCACTAATTTGCCAGAAAACCACAATTTTATGAAAAATGGACCAACAATATGAGGCAAAAATCTGGACATTCTGTGGAAATCTGTACATTTGAGAGGTATGTCTCTACCTGCCTAGTTTTACATACAATAGTGCTATATACATAACACAAGCACCACAGAACTACTATAGTTTTGCAGTCTCTGCCACTACTATTCAGGTGGGTGACAATTGTAGGGGCTGTTAGGATTGCCAATGGGGGGGGGGGTTAACAGGCCCTTAACATGGTAGAGTCATCTCAAACACACACTCACACTAATGCAGCACTGAAACACACATGCATACAGCATTGACACTTTTCAGTTTAGGACACCTACCTATCTTGTTATGTACAATACAGACTGACATGACTATTGCATGCACCACAGTGCCTTTGTGTTAGAAAATGTGTAACTGTGCTTCTAAGGTGGATAATATCTGTAGGGGCCCTGAGTAGGTTAACAATGGGTGAGTTAACATGGTGGAAAAGGCACACTAAACCATCACCTACACATAGGCAAGACAGCCACGGGGATATGCATACAGAAACACATGCACTCCCACAGTTGGCAATAGTCAGATTAGAACCCATACCTATTCTGCTTGTATGTACTATAGTGCTACGTACACATCGCATGTGCCAAGGAGATTCTATGCTGGGGACATAACTAACAAACTCTTATAGCAATCAATCTTGGGAATGCCTTTAAGAATGTGGGATAAACCCCTAAAAACACTTCTCACATATTGCTCTTCCAAACCTAGACAAGTAATAAGGTAACAGGTTTTGCATCAGCATGGCATTTCAGAAAGGTATGACATCTGAAGCTGACATGTCTGTCACTATTTGTGACATCGACTATCATAGATTTGCCAACGATTTGACATAAAACCCCATTGTTAACAGACATGGACCACATATATGTTGCAAACATCCTGACATTCTGCATACATCTGTATAGATGAATGGTATGGCTTGTAGGCTTTTAAATGGTGCATCTAAAGTGGATAACATCAACAGGCCCTTTAAAGATTGTCATGGGGAGGGGGGTCAACAGGCCTTAAAATGATATAACCAACACACTTGGCAGCCACAGGGGATATGCTTCACACACACACACACACACACACACACACACAGACATATATATATATATATATATATATATATATATATATATATATATATATAAATATATATATATATATATATATATATATACATACATATATATATATATATATATATATATATATACACATTTATATATATATATATATATATATATATATATATATATATACAGTACTACAGTTCACTGTATTGTGATTCAAACCCATACCTGCCTAGTTGTTTGCACTATAGTGCACCTACTTATTGCATGTGCCATGGAGCTTATAGACCTAGAAAGTATCCAACAGTGGATCTAAGGTGGTTGACATGAACAGATCCTGTAAAGTAATGCAATGGGGTCACTCACAGTTGCCTGTATTGAGGCTAGAACCCATATCCATTTAGTTTTCTGTACTATAGTGCTACATCGTTATTGCAAGTGCCTCAGAGATTATATACCTACAGACTGTCCAACAGTGCTTCTAAGGTGAATGACATTAACAGGCTTTGTAAAGAAGGGCAATGGGATGTTTACTGGGTTGAAAAGGCCTCAAATGCTTTAACCTAGAAAAACGCACACAGTGATGCCAGTGCTGAGATTAGAACACCTACCTATCTTGTTGTATATACTACAATACAACATATTTATTGCATGTGCCACAGAGCTTTTACAGTTGAAAACTGTCCAAAAGTGCTTATAAGGTGAATAACATCAGCAGGCCTTGGAAAGTTGGACAATGGGAGGTTTACTGGGTGGAGAAGGCCTCAAAATGCTTTAACTTAGAAACACACACATACACATACACATGCACACACACACACACACACACACACACACACACACACACACACACACACACACACACACACACACACATATAGTTACCAGTGCTGAAACTAGAGCCCCTACTTATCTAGTTGCATGCACTATAGTACTACATACTTATCACATGCACCACAGAGTTTATATGGCTGCAGAGTGTCCAAAGATGCTTCTAAGGTGAATGACATCAGCAGGCCTTGTAACGTAGGGCAGTGGGGGTTTACTGTGTGGAAATGGCCTGAAAATACTTTAACCTAGAAACACACACACGCACTCACACACACACACACACACACACACACACACACACACACACACACACACACACACATGCGCACACACAAATGGCAGGTGATGTGAGATTACAACACCTACCTCACTACCATTACACAATGGAGCTCACCTTCATACTGGCACGTGGCACTGGTTACAATTGGTGTGCAAATGTCTGCATCAGAACATCACTGTATGCATTTCAGGGTGCCTCTCTCTCTCTCTCTCTCTCTCTCTCTCTCTAAATGTCTCTTTCTCCCTCTCCCCTGTCTCTGCCTGTCTATAATTGATATATTTGTATATGTTACCTATATATATATATATATATATATATATATATATATATATATATATGTATGTCTGTCACTCTCAACAGATGCAGATATATCACATATGTGCCATCTACAGATAGCTGAGGCTAATCCTGTCTGATGGGGGTGGGAAGATACAGTAAAGGTGTACATAGCTGTCTGTAGGCAAAGCCATATATGGACAACACAGTTGTATAGTCAGATGTGGGTTTAGACATGAGTTGTAATTCTCTAAGTGTAGGAGCATGCCCAGTATTACCTTCAATAGTAAGAGTTGGACTCCATGCGATGGCTAGCTGTACTCCAGTCCAGGATTTTGTGTGCTACAGCCATTTGGCTGATGAACCTGTGTAAACAGTCCAGCACATCAGTGATATACTGGCTGAGAATCTCCTGGTTGTGTGCTCTCCTTATTAGCTGAGTCATATTCTGGTGTGGAAACAGAGTGCACTGGACTGAGCAGAGTTTTCCATAATATGTGTGGTATATTCTACATAGCACTGTGATTTCCTGGTATGTCAGTGGCAGAGCAGTATAGAGTAATGTGATGAACCACTGACAGACATTTGCTTACTAAAGCCATACACTGCAGGTAACCTATGCTACTGCACACATTGTTCTGGTGTACATATTCTCCATTTGTCTGGCCAGTGGTTCCCCTTCCCATTATATGTGTCTCTTTGTCCTTCTGTAGTCCAGTCACTAGTTTTGGCTACAGTTGTTGCTGTTATGTATTTGTAGTTATGGTGTGAGTGGGGTAGAAGTCATAACATCACACATAGGGTTATGGACTTCACACCTCTGACTGTACCTGTTTAGCAGGTTGTCCATCATTGCATCCCTACATCTGCTGTGGTCCTCAGATGGTTTGTGTTGCAATGTTATTATAAGGCTTCATGTTGGCCATAGCTGTCAAACTCTTACAGACTGACATCTGGACAGGCACATATATAACAATCAGACAAAAGCCCAGACATGGGGACAGGGTGTTAATATTGCTCTTCCAAACATAGACAGTTGGTAGAATGGTTTTGTATTAGATTACATTTTCTTATGGGTATGACATGTGCTTCTTAACTGTCTGTCATTGATGTTTTCACATCAGCCTTTATTGTTTTGTACATAGTTTGGCAGGCAAATGCAATGTTATGACAAGCAGAACAGATATATGAGGCATACGTCTGGACATTCTCTGACACTCTGTCATTCCAGGGGTATGGATGGTGCCCACTGACTTGTTGTCAGTACTGACACAGTAACGCGGCAACCATTTATAACCTGGCACTACACTGACTTGTCACAACCTGCTTTTTTCCTAGGTGCTGTGTAGGTTACTCCAAGCTGTGTACTGTCCATATGTGTGGCCTCCTGTCCCTTCATTGCCCAGCTTTCCTGCACTAACAAATATTGACTTCTGACTGAATCATTCAGGTTGTAAGCTGTAGTTGCTCCAAAGTGGGGTGCACCAGTCACCCCTGAGATTGTGTTAGTAAATCCCAGATGTGGGGAAGTATGTGGTAATTGCCCTTGGCCAATACAATTAGAAAGGAGAAGCAAGATTCCCTGAGCCAAAAGGAGGTCACCACAATGACCTTTAGCATTTCTTTCTAAGTCTTCAGAAGTTCCTTGTGAATCAGTGGAAAGGGTGGAGATGTAAACAGAAACATTCAAGTTCAAGAGAATGAAAATGCAACTTTCTTCCAAGCATAGCTGCAAGGGTAACTGGTACAGAATTTCTCTAGTTGTCTGTTTTGAAAGGAGGTTAACAGATCTATTTGAAGCACTTCTTACTTCTGGAACACATCTGGAACCACCCTGCCTTGAGCTGCCACTCATCTGGGTCTGCTCAGGATCTTCTTCATATGTCTGTCACAATGTTTTGCTTTGAAGAGATGTACAATGCCTGACAAATCAGAGGATGCTGCAAAGACAGTGCCAAGGCCATCATTGCAAACCAGTAAATAGAGTAAAACCTTACACCCCTTGCTTTTTGAGGTGCCATATCACTGTGTTGCTGTCCATAACACAAGATGTGGATCACCACCATTTCCTTGTTCTTCCATGCATCCTTGGGCCTTCAAGTGAACTGAACTTGTGTTCCCATTAACACAACTCTCCAAGCTAAGTTGTATATATATATATATATATATATATATATATATATATATATATATATATATATATATATATATATATATATATATATATATATATATATATATATATATATGGACAGATTGTACCAGAACAGGTGGGAAGAAGTGAAGTCTTGGATTGATGCACCACTGTGGTCATCATCACAGTAACTCACACTGATGAAGTCCAGCACTGGCAACTTGGCTTCCAGGGAATGTAAGTGCTGAAGTGGTGAGTCTAACAATTTCTTACATACCACTGAATTTTCATCATGTGGAGGTGGGACAGTGGTATCATGAGAATCACGGATGCCATTAGTCCTAAAATTGTTAGGATTTCTCTTACAGAGGAGATTGTTCTCCTGGAGAATTCATTAAACATTGTTTGTAGGACAGGAACTTGTCTTTAAGAAGAAGGCCATTCTTTTGTCAGTGTTGACTAAGCACTCCAAGAAGATGAGTCTTTGTGATTGTCAGGCATGAATTCTGAAAGTTCAGTTTGACCCCTAGGAGAATAAGGTTGACACCTTTTCTTGCAATTTCAAGCAGCTGGATACAGACCCTGCACAGTTCAGCAAGTCATCTAAGTTAGGAAAAATGAGTATACTAAGAGTATGGAAGTGAGCAACTACAGAAGGAAGGCATTTGGTATACACTCAAGGTACAGCCCAAAGGGCAATGCTGAGAACTGACACAATAAATCTTACATATGTCCAGAAGTGAAGAGCAATCAGGGTATGATGATATGCATCCTTCAAGTCTAGGGTTTCCATGAAGCAGTGGTTCAGCAGGAGAGGAAACACTGTTGATTCACAAGGTACTTCTGAAGACTCAGAAAGAAATGCCAAACATCATTGTGGTGACCTCCTATTGGCCCAGGCAAAATTGGTCTCTGTGTCATCTCTTTTTTGTGGACCAGGAAAATTTTAGAATAGAAACATGTCATTCTGTCTGAAGGAGGGACTAGCTATATGACCCCCCTGAGTCCAGTATGTGTTTAAATATATGAGGGAGTAAAGAAGCCTGTGCTGGCAGGTAAGGTGCCCCCCCCAGAATGGAGGTAGATGTTCCCTCAACTACCACCTGTAATTGTGAAGGCTGCCAGCCTCGCCGGATAGAATTTTGGAGATAATTCTGTCATCTGTAAATATCACTGTGAACCACAGGTCTTAAATGGAAAAACTGCTGTTAGATGTGGAACTGCAAAAAAATGTAACAGCAGTGCTCTCTGCTGACCAAGTAAAACATGTTGTGACCCTTTCATCTAAAATCGGCTCCGGCCTATCTAGATGAAGACATTATTTCTATTGTTTTAACCAAGAGTTAAATTGCTAGATTTAAACATGCAAACATATTTTTTTGCTTTGCTTTCTGACCAGCTGCAAGATAACACAAGGAGATGTTAAGAATATAAATGTAGTTTCTGTTAGCCTGAGAACCCGGGGAAGTGTGAAGAATGATGCAATGTGAACCAGGAATGTGATTTTAAAAACAGAGAGAATCAGAGAGCATTAAGCATTTTTGTCTTAACCATCCAACTCATCAGCACTCTGCCTTTGCTCTATATGTAAGTTTATCTTAGACTTGTGTTTTCTCTTATAAATAGCTAAAAACTAGAAAGATTAGACTATGTTTTTTCTGTGATGTCAGAACTGTACTACTGAATTATTTTAAGTATTTCTCTGTGATCTATAAACTCTTGACTAGCACTGTGTAGTAAAAGTATTGTCTTGTGTTTTTAATTATTTATTATTAGTGTTAAACCCTTTTAACTGTGGGTGTTTTGTGTAGAGATACGAGTTCACTGCATAAATATATATATATATATATATATATATATATATATATATATATATATATATATATAGTGATCCTGTACCAAGTCACTCTAATAAGCCTTGACTGTTTAGTTATACTACCAATTGGATAATAATACTACACAGTAATAACTGGACACCCTTTTATGGGCCTTTGGGTAGCTGATAATTATTAGCTGGGTGGTGGCAGTGGTTTCTACCATATGGTCTGGGTAAAAAGGAGCAGAGCTGGAGAACCTGTGCCAGCCTTTCCCAGGAGTGTCTGTGTGGTTGTATAAAATGCTTCTCAAAGAGTGTGTGTGTGTGTGTGTGTGTGTGTGTGTGTGTGTGTGTGTGTGTGTGTGTGTGTATGTTAGTGTGTGTGTGTGTGAGCTACTTGGGCAGGGAAACAAAGCACTGGTTGGACAGAGAGGGTGCTGGAGGTTTTAGCTTGCCCACTAGGCTGAGATCTGGACCCTATAGCTGTGCCAGTGGGGAGCCTTATTGGTGACATGGAGAGCAAGGGAGCAACCAGCTCCAGATTGACTGTGATCTCTTAAGGGAAATTGCACTTTACCGTGTGTATTTCTTATCCTTTCCTCCTATGTGAGATGCCCCTCACTGGTGTTAATGGTGAGGATTGAGGCTCCTTGATTGCTGGGCCAGGACGCAGGTATCACAGTAACCTCTGCACATGATGTTCAGCATAACTTTAGAGATGAGGCACCCGGAGAGGAACCTGGGAATAATAGATGCCAAGTTATGGAATAGTCATAGGTTGGAAAGGAATTATCCATTTTGAGAAAGGAGACCCTATTGTGATGTTTGGCAGAGTTTTTGTCCTGCCATTTCCTTTTGATGCCTTGTTTTTTGCTTGGCTGGGACTTCTGATTTTTGAGCCACTGAAAACTATTCTGATTATTGAGGGGAAACCTGCAATATGGAACATTTTAGATACCCCTTGCTTCAGTTAACCTCTGTCATCCCAGTGTTTTAGGATCTGATTAGTTGCTGTACAAAACACACAATAAGGATCAAGTGGAGCATTCATAATCTCATTTTTGAATTAATAAGAAATGGTTTAGCTGTGCAGCTAAGCATAAGCTGTACTTGCATCTCAGTACAAACTTTCACGTAAAACACTGGTAGTGAAGGACTTTAAAAGCTATCATGGTGTGCTGTGTCAGCATCTTTCTCTGAAGTTCTAGCCACTTGCCTGGTTTATACTGACAGACCTGATTTGATGAAGATATGGTATTCTTATTGGCAAAGGTTGCTGGAGACAAGGGGGCTTGGACGTCAGGCATGGCTGAGCACACCCTGAATTTCTTAAACACTTTTTAGGCAGAGACTCATTCTGCTGAGGGGAATAGCAAGCCTTCTTGAAGCATCTTCCAACTCTGGGATCAATGGAGGAAATTTGAAACAATCAGGGCTTCATCCTCCAAAAGACCATATACCATGCTAATCTCAGGGGCAGCCAGTGAATGCTTCTAACTGAACGCATCCCTAATATTAGCCAGCATTTGGAAAAAGGAAAATATCTATTTGGGTTACTGAACCTGTTTGTCCACAGAGGAAACAGGTCAGACTCTAACCTTTCCAAAACCTCAGATCCCAGATCCCCTTCAAAATCAGGATCCTTGGGTTGTTGAATGGGGGTGGGAGCACCGGAGTTACTCATATTCTGGGTTGACACCCCAAACTCAATGACCTAAATAATAGATTTAGGCATAACCACCAGCTCAGGTGAAAACACAGTCAGAGGCTATTGCCCTGCAATATGGTGGGTTTTCTATCTCTTATTTGCATACACTACACTAGTGGGAGAATCTCTGGGGGTGATGTATAAACACTGCAAAAAGATTTTGTATCCCTGACATCCCTTGCACCTAAAGAGCTTGGTTGTCCTCTACCTGAACCAGGCAATTGCACAGACCCAGAGGATGTGCCTGACCCTTGTGTTACACACAGTTGGGGTACTTCCACAAGACCAGGGGACCTGACGGCAAAACAGAGCAAGTGGTCTGATATCCTGCCCAGTGAGTTTAAGCACACAAGGAGTAGATGGTGATGGTGGTGGTGGTGGTGGTGGTGGGGCACCGTATCTGAGTCCATCCTGTCTGGAGACAAAAACTAGCCAGAGCACTACCAATACTGACTGCACAGTCAGCCTAGTAAAAAATACCCAAATCCCACTACTTTCCCTCTAAATAGCAATCTGAAGTCTATTTCCACAGGGATACTCTTCTGAACAGTAAACTGAATAAATAAAAGTAGCTTCAGAAACACAGTTCAAAATATAAAACACAAATACCCTAACTTTTTACAAAAAAAAAAAATATGTGCATGGTCGCCACATGTGGTAGAAGTGAAACTTCTGTAAGGAGGTGCAATACTTCTACCACGCATGTCGGCCACTTTTTTTGTTTTATACTCCTAGGAGTTATTTAAAAGTAGGTAATCCATTATGTTCCAAAGAGTGAATTTTTGACAGCTGTAAAGAGCAATCATGTGATCACAGAGTACAAGTTCTCAGGGTGGGTAACACGTTCTTTATCAGAAAGAAACACACAAAGCAAACTTTGAGAGCAGCTGTTGTAAGAAGTTTTTGGCCTCTCCAGTCTTCTCCCAGTCACCACTGTGACATCACATGCGTGCTACATACACTCTTCTTCTTTCCATTTCTGTTTCTATTTCCTTTCTGCTTTGATTTACATATATCCCATATATGAAAGATTTATTCTACTAGTTTGATTTCACTACATTTCCAGAAATGCCTGCATGTATATGTTAGTGTGTGTGTGTGTGTGTGTGTGTGTGTGTGTGTGTGTGTGTGTGTGTAAGAGAGATCCTTTGCTCGCTCTCACTCTTCACTGTCAGTGTGTGCATGTGTATGTGGGGGGGAATCTCTCACTTGTTCCCACTCTTTGCTGTAAGTGTGTGTGTGTGTGTGTGTGTGTGTGTGTGTGTGTGTGTGTGTGTGTGTGTGTGTGTGTGTGTAAGAGAGATCCCTTGCTCTCTCTCACTCTTCACTGTCAGTGTGTGCATGTGTATGTGGAGGGGAATCTCTCACTTGTTCCCACTCTTTGCTGTAAGTGTGTGTGTGTGAGTGTGTGTGTGTGTGTGTGTGTGTGTGTGTGTGTGTGTGTGTGTGTGTGTGTGTGTGTGTGTGTGTGTGTGAGAGAGAGAGAGAGAGATTGCTCACTCACTTTAAGAAGTATGGAAGTCAAACTAAGCCCTTAAGGGTGAAATTTGACTTATGCACTTCAGTTTCACTTTTCTGTTACACTCCGAGCTCTCACACCATCCCATAAGAAACTTCACTTCAATTGCAAAAATCAGAAACAAATAATTAGAAACTTTATAAAACAGTTTTAAACAGAAGTAAAGCATAAAGTTATGAAAAAAAAATCTTGACAGAAATGTGTTATATATAAAATGACACCAGGATACTGAGTTAAAGAAAAAAATATTTTAAAATGCTGTAGTCTTGCTCAATCACCTCAACCAATCCTTGCAGCAGAGAATAAAAACTGCAATATAAGCAGGTGTTCCAGTGCAAACTTCCAAATGAAGCTTTTAATCAGCAGAAACAAGAGGTATGGTTAACTTGTAGCTCTGGAAACATGAGGTAATAGCAGGAAATGTAGTAAAATAACCTTACTACAGAAATTCAGTTAAACATTCACAAATGGCCATAAATGCATTTGAAGGGATAGACATCCCCAGAAATCAACAATAAGCTTATAATAAACAGTATGATGTGTATAATGTTCAGGCAAAGTAAAAACCCAAGCATATTCAAAATTTCCAATAAAAAAAATCAGTCACAGCACAGCAGCAGTTTACAGTACTCAAGCATGGATAGAAAAATCAAAGGGAGAAAATAAAACCCAAAAGGGCTTCTTATCTGAGCTCATCAGCTGAAGATAACCAGAGTAAGGAGCATTCTTCCAATAGATCCTTCTCTTACTATGGCACTAGAAAGCTGATAGGGTCCTGCCTGTCGGTCTGTAAGGCAGTCCTTGTACTACCAGGTGATTGGTCTATCACACTCACAGATTTGCAGTAGGAGGTATTCTGAGATTTAATAGACTGCCAGAGGAGAGTGGCATGGCACTACTAACAGAATGGCAGTAAGGCAGCATGTTAGTTGAACATCAAGATGTTCAGAAGATGTTGTGCAGTGGGAAGGTGAACTGCAAACACAAGCACACTCAAAGTCACAGAAAGTGGGAGAGGATATCCCAATAAACAGAACATCTGCTGTGGTGGCTGCTACAGAGGGAAGAACAGCACAGTGTTTTAAGCAAAAAAGAAAGCCCACAGCAAAGATTTCTTCTAAAGAAAATGTCATTGGCATGTGTGTTAGGATTTAATATATCGCAGATGCATTCCTTAATTCAATTTGAAAAGGAACAGTTTTGTAATGTGACTTTTGAAACATTTGAATTAATGGACAAATTTGTGTATGCAATAGACTTAAAGAAGCAGAAGTATCCTTAGAATAAATGTGTGCTTCAGGCAGTTGTTCCAGTGTTAAAAAAGAGACTAACAGTTATCATTTATTATTTTACATTTGCTGATCGTGAAAATCCGACTGGATGCTTGTCCATTTTTAGTGGAGGTCCGAGGAGAAAAGCTCCACAGTAAAATTCAGCTAAGCATTACAAGCAATGCAGAGACATTCACATTCATAGGCATTAACAGACGTAACATAGCTAAGTAACATATTATTCATCCTTAGTTCAAGGTAACATATCAAGTATGAAGGCTGACATAGATCAGTTTAAGGCAACGTAAGATTCAAGTTTAACAGTTTTGGATAGGATACACTCAAGTATTCAGTTTAAGATTTAGTTATTCCATACTAGTGAGGTAGAGTAGAATGGTGAAGGAGTTGGTAGGTAGGTAGGTAGTGGGGAAGAAATTGCAACTGGATATTATTAGATAGTGGGAATAAGTAGTAGGGGAGCAACAGGGAAGGTTGAAAGGATGCTGGGATATGTATGACAGGCAGGAAAAAGAGATGTTAGTTTGAGTAGCTGATTTAGGGGTATAGACTGTAAGGTGGGGGGGGGTTAGCCAGGTGGTGAGCATGTGCAGATCCATGAGTGCTTGAGGTGTTCCTTCTAGAGTTTTTTAAATGTGTCCTTTGAGACACCTGAGATAATAGACGTGGGTAGGGAGTTTCATTTTCCCAATGTAGTTGAGGAAGAGGGAGTCACCTGCTGTGTTGTTGGTTTTTATAATCTTAACTAGTCTTTTGTTGATAGAATGAAGTTGTCTGGTATTAGCTGGGGTACTAGCAGATTATCCAGTGATGGGGTTTTGTCTGGGAATAATAGGAGGTTTTGGGCAAATGCTAGTTGATAACAGTTCAGGAGATTAAGGAATTCAAGGCAGTCAAGTTGCTTTAGGGATAGCCAGTGGTGGCCATGATAGGGGGCACCTCTTGCAAATTTTGCAATTTGATTATAGCAAGTGTTGTTTCGGTTTTGGGTACGTTGGTGAGTATGAGTGAGGAATAGAATAGTGTTGAGAGAAGGTGATTCTGAGCAACTGTTATCCTAGCAGTTTGTGTTAGCAAGGGTTTATTTTTATATAGACTGTTCAGTTTTTTGTGAATACATTTAATGGTTTGGTTAATATGATGATCAAATTTGAGGTTATTATCGCTGGTAACTCTTAGCAATTTGGTGTGAGTGTCAGGAGAGACGATGGCCCCATCTCTGGAGACCATGTTAAATGGAATTTGTGTGGTGGTAATTTTGGTGGGTGGGAACAGTAATAGTTTGTTTTTTTGGGGGTTTAGAATTAGGTGTTTCCTAAGAAACTGGTTTTCTGTGGTATGGAAGACTTGTTGTGTTATAGTGAGAAGTGTCTGAGGGTCATTGGCTAAACATACAAGTGTAGAGTCATCAGTATATTGTATAACTGTTGTATTTTGACAAATAGTGCGAAGATTGTTTGTGAATATGGAGAATAGGAGGGGACCTAAAATGAATCCTTGTGGGACCCCTGCGGTGATGGGTAGCAGTGAGAATAAGTTATTGTCCCACTGCACTGCTTGTTGTCTCCCATGTAGGTAGTTCTGAAACCATGCTAGGGTTTGGTTACTTAGGCTGAGGTCAGCAAGGGCATGTAACAGTTTGGCGTAATTGACCATATCAAAGGCCTTGGATAGGTCCAGAAATATGGCAGAAGTTAGTTTGTCTATGTGTTTGTTTTGATTGATGAGACATTTGTGAAGGAAAGTAGGGCAGTGGTAGTGCTATGTGCTGGCCTAAATTCATGCTGTGTAGGAGAAAGCAGTTGGTTGTTAAGCAGGTATGGCATGAGTTGATGGTGGATGCATTTCTCAAGTATTCTGGCCAGATGAGAAAGAATGGCTATGGGGCGATAGTTGATGAGATCGGTGGAGGTTCTGCCTTTATGGAGGGGGATAATATTGGAGGTTTTCCAGATGGGTGGGATTGAGGTTTATGAGACAGATCTACTTAGTAGGATAGATATGGGGAAAACAAGTTCATTAGCAGCCAGCTGAAGGAATTCAGCTGGTAGTGAGGTAGGTTTGAGTTTAAGTAGTAACTTTTTGACATGGTTGGGATAGGTAGAAACTGGAATGACGTTTTAGATCTATCTGCAGATTGCGGGTGATTAGTGGTAGTAGTCGTTGGCTGTTTTTGAATAACATTAGCAACAGTCTGTATGAAATATTTGTTAAATGCATCTGGAATACTTGTGATTTCATTAGCAGAAGTAGGGGATGGGGTGGAGGGGTGGCCAGGGTGGAGTATGTTATTTATACCTACCCAGAATTTCTTGGGGTTGTTTTGGTGCCTATTTTGTAGGTCAAGGAAATAATTATTTTTATCTAGGAGGATTGACCTTTTTGTTTCATTTCTCAGCTATTGGAATTGTATCTTAGCTGCTGGGGTTTTAGTGGCTCTCCAGGTGTGCCAGGCTTTGTTCCTTTCTAAAATTCTCTTTTTAGTCTCTTTGGTGAGCCAGGGGGCTGTTTTAGTTTTGAGTTTAATGATACAGAGTGAGGCGTGGGCATTTAGGATACATAAGAAGGTGTTGTTGAAATGGTTTATGGCTTCTTCTAGGGGTAAGGTCTTTAGTATGCACCAGTTATGGTATTTTAGTTTGAGTTTGAATTTGTTGGGGTCAACGTTTTTTTGTGTTTTGGGTTGTTATTGATCTGGAGTTAGGGGTGGATTGGGTTTTGAGTTTTAATAGAAAAGTGTGTTGATGGTCACTGAGGGTGTCTGGAAGGACACCTGCCTGGTATGGGGTGTTTGTCCTGTTAATTAATATCCAGTCTGGGAGGGTTTCTTTAATTTTAGGAGTTCCTAGTCTAGTGCTACTTTGGATAACTTATGAAAAGTTATAGATGTTAATATGGTTGGTTTATTTTACATCTAATGACCTAGAATAAGAGACATTAAGTACTATTTTTTATCTGTGTGTCAGTGTGTGCACCCTAAGGAGAAATTATATGATGAAATGAAAATTTGGATTTAGGTATGGCAAATATGGATAACACTGCAAGAACAATGAAACATTGTGAAACATATCCTATGTGTAATTAAATAATGGAATCAAAGGAACTGTTAGATATTCAGGACAGCTTAAAATGTGCATTTTTGTGTTGCAAAATATCGTTTGGTTAAAGAATGTACAAAATGGCAATGCAATGAGTATGAACAGGTACCTGTTACCTGCATTGCAAGCATTCGGAATCCAGAGAGCATTGGTGGTACGACTGTGTTAAAGAAAATGAAAATGGTCAAAATGAAAACCTGGAATGAACGGAGGAAGCTGATTTAACTAATCAGGAATGTTTCATTTACAATGGGCTTTCTTTCGTTTTGATTGCTTGTTATGAAAGCTAGAAAGGAATTCATGTTTTGTAGTTATTAATTTGTCCAGTATACAGTTGGCCAAATTCCAAAACAGTTTGTTGTCAGGACAAGGGGATGACATGTGCGTGTCATACATTTAAAGAGTGACACACAAAAGGCTTATGGAGGTATACAATCCTTTTGCTATACATTTAAAGAGTGACATACAAAAGGCTTATGGAGGTATACAATCCTTTTGTCATACATTTAAAGAGTGACACACAAAAGGCTTATGGAGGTATAAAATCCTTTTGTCATACATTTAAAAAGTGACACACAAAAGGCTTATGGAGGTATACAATCCTTTTGTCATACATTTAAAGAGTGACACACAAAAGGCTTATGGAGGTATACAATCCTTTAGTGTCAGCTGCTGATCTTATTGACTATGGAAGTAAAAATCAGTGGAGAATGCATGAAAATCCTAGCATGGATTTAATACACCGATTATGAGTTAACAAGGTACACTTCACCAGTATGATAAAGAGGATCACTAAGTCTGGGAATCTTTATTACAAAGTCTTCAAACCTAAAAGACACAAGAATATGTATGCTGATATGAGGGCATGCTGTGTCTGAAATAAAGGATGCAGTCCCATGTCCCTGTATAAACAGAAAACTGGCACAAATAATAAGAGTTGCAAAAATGATGAACATTCTTGGGGGATCTTTAAATGTATCCTTAATTCCTTCTCTTTATAAATCCATAGCATTGTATACTGATAAAGCATAGAGAATGCTTTGTGTACTTCTATTAGGCTGTCACTTTAATATAATGCAATTTTACTACATATTGGGTACAGAAGTAATAAGCTGTGTCATTTTCACTGCACTTTAGTATATGAAGTGAACAGAAGCATTTTTTGGTTAGAGCACTGAAACACATAGTAGTAAGGACTTGTATGAAGATGTTACCAGTAGCCATGTAAACAGCATTATGAAAACAGAATTCCCTCCCTCCCCATAGCATCTATATCTGTTCTGTACACTCCCAGTCCCTATTCTCCAATCTGCAAAATTGCATCATGTCACATCAGTCGCCTGACTCAAGGACATTGTGTCTGCAGCATAACTGGTAAATGCTTTCATGATATCCAGTCTGCAACTTTGCAGGACAGTTAGGGTGAACAGCAACCCACCATAATGATCTCTATATGTATTAGTTGCAGTGAATGTCTTTGCTAGTGACATAGTGGTTTAAGTACTTGCCCACCCATCCAACACAATTCTATACTTAACCGATATAAAAAGAGAAAGGTGCTGCAGCATTTCCTTATACTTGTAACTCAGCAGACCTATAGTTTACAGTACGTCAGAGTACGACCCTTTCTGGCAGTTAATGCAGATGATTAAAGCTATGAGCTGTTTCCTGTTGTTCCACAATAGAATCCCTCAGCCATCCATTTCCTTACTGTGTGACGTTTAAGTTACTTATCCAGTTAGTGCCCTGGAGAAATGAAAAAAATAGGCTAGCTGCTAAGAAGTATCCTGCACCACTTCTAGGAACTGCCTCTATACTGATTCATTAGCATTGCTTGCTGTAAAACTGCATTATATTCCAGCAATGCACATCTTGTAGTCACCTCAGCATCAGTATAAGGTGGTTTGCAGAGAAATGCCAAATTTTGTATTGCATTTCTCAGTATGTAATCTGTAACATTATTCTTCACTGCTAAGTCCTTCCAGTACTTTATTAGTATTATTATACTCAGTGATCTATATTGTTCAAGTCAACCGTTCCTTCTCCCCATCCCACTTATAGTACACTGCTCACATCATTTACAGTCTGAGTATCTTCTTTCAGGATTTAAAATAATAAAGCTATTGTCCAAAATGCAACTATTTGGGAAAAATGCAAGCAGTAAACATACATCTCAGCAGTCAAGAATTTTGCATATTCTCCATATTTTTTCTTTATATTTGTAGTCTGTTATAAAATGTATGGTTTTCTTCAAAGATCCATGGGTTCATTAATGAATACTAAGCTAATTGCCCTTGTGGGACAGTTTAAGCTTAATAAATCATTGAGGACTGCACTTAACTAAATAATGACATTTACATTTCAGATTTAATATCATTCGGAAAATGCATGCTAGTACAAAATCTGTTTAACTACCAAATACTGCACGTATAAGAATGATATATAAAGTCTGTTCTGGTTCCCTCATTGTTTTTGCTTTGTCCAGAATTTTTGATCAAATGAGTTGAGATGCATTAGTGGATAGGGTTAAGACAGTATAATATATTTGGAATAATATGTAGCATATATGAGACATCTGTGCTCATGCCTACTTCACTATTTTACCACTCATTCTGCATTTCTCTGCACTGCTTCAGCCTGTTTATCATCAGTGGTACTGGTTAACTATGCACATTACATTTCTCTAAACTGCTTCAGCCTGTTTATAGTCAGTGGTACTGGAAACTATGCACATTGCATTTCTCTACACTGCTTCAGCCTGTTACTAATCAGTAGTATGGTTTAACTATGCACATTGCATTTCTCTACACTGCTTCAGCCTGTTTATATTGAGTAGTACTGTTTACTATGCACATTGCATTTCTCTGCACTGCTTCAGCCTGTTTATAACCACTGGAACTGGTTAATTATGCACATTGCATTTCTCTACTCTGCTTCAGCCTATTTATAATCAGTGGTACTGTTTAACTATGCACATTACATTTCTCTACACTGCTTCAGCCTGATTATAACCACTGGAACTGGTTAACTATGCAAATTGCATTTCTCTACACTGCTTTAGCCTGCTTATAATCAGAGGTACTGGTTAACCTTGCAAATTGCATTTCTCTACACTGCTTCAGCCTGTTTATAATCAGTGGTACTGGTTAACTATGCACATTGCATTTCTCTACACTGCTTCAGCCTGTTTATAATCAGTGGTACTGGTTAACTATGCACATTGCATTTCTCTACACTGCTTCAGCCTGTTTATAATAACTATGCACATTGCATTTCAGCCTGTTTATAATCAGTGGTACTGGTTAACTATACACATTGCATTTCTCTACACTGCTTCAGCCTGTTTATAACCACTGGAACTGGTTAACTATGCACATTGCATTTCTCTACACTGCTTCATCCTGTTTAGAATCAGTGGTACTGGTTAACTATGCACATTGCATTTCTCTACACTGCTTCAGCCTGTTTATAATCAGTGGTACTGGTTAACTATGCAAATTGCATTTCTCTACACTGCTTCAGCCTGTTTATAATCAGTGGTACTGGTTAACTATGCAAATTGCATTTCTCTACACTGCTTCAGCCTGTTATTCATCAGTAGTACTGTTTAACTATGCACATTGCATTTCTCTGCACTGTTTCAGCCTGTTTATATTGAGTAGTACTGTTTACTATGCACATTGCATTTCTCTACACTGCTTCAGCCTGATTATAACCACTGGAACTGGTTAACTATGCACATTGCATTTCTCTACACTGCTTCAGCCTGTTTATAATCAGTGGTACTGGTTAACTTTGCAAATTGCATTTCTCTACACTGCTTCAGCCTGTTTATAATCAGCAGTACTGATTAACTATGCACATTGCATTTCTCTACATGGCTTCAGCCTGTTTATACTCAGTGGTAGTGGTTAACTATGCACATTGCATTTCTCTACACTGTTTCAGCCTGTTTATAATCAGTGGTACTGGTTAACTATGCACATTGCATTTCTCTACAATGTTTCAGCATGTTAATAATCAGTGGTACTGTTTAACTATGCACATAGCATTTCACTACACTGCTTCAGCCTGTTTATAATCAGTGGTGCTGTTTAACTATGCACATTGTGTTTCTCTACACTGCTTCAGCCTGTTTATAATCAGTGGTTCTGGTTAACTATGCACATTGCATTTCTCTACATGGCTTCAGTCTGTTTATAATCAGTGGTACTGGTTAACTATGCATATTGCATTTCTCTACATGGCTTCAGCATGTTTATAACCACTGGAACTGGTTAACTATGCACACTGCATTTCTCTACACTGCTTCAGCCTGTTTATAATCAGTGGTACTGTTTAACTATGCACATTGCATTTCTCAAAATGCTTAAGCCTGTTTATAATCAGTGGTACTGGTTAACTATACACATTGCATTTCTCTACACTGCTTCAGCCTGTTTATAACCACTGGAACTGGTTAACTATGCATATTGCATTTTTCTATACTGCTTCATCCTGTTTAGAATCAGTGGTACTGGTTAACTATGCACATTGCATTTTTCTACACTGCTTCAGCCTGTTTATAATCAGTGGTACTGTTTAACTATGCACATTGCATTTCTCTAACTGCTTCAGCCTGTTTATAATCAGTGGTACTGGTTAACTATACACAATGCATTTCTCTACACTGCTTCAGCCTGTTTATAACCACTGGAACTGGTTAACTATGCACATTGCATTTCTCTACACTGCTTCATCCTGTTTAGAATCAGTGGTACTGGTTAACTATGCACATTGCATTCCTCTACATTGCTTCAGCCTGTTTATAATCAGTGGTACTGGTTAAGTATCCAAATTGCATTTCTCTACACTGCTTCAGCCTGTTTATAATCAGTGGTAAAGGTTAACTATGCACATTACATTTCTCTACACTGCCTCAGCATGTTTATAATCAGTGGTACTGGTTAACTATGCACATTGCATTTCTTTATACTGCTTAAGCCTGTTTATAATCAGTGGTGATGTTTAACTATGCAGATTGCATTTCTCTACACTGCTTCAACCCTGTTTATAATCAGTGCTACTGGTTGACAATGCACATTGGATTTCTCTACATGGCTTCAGCCTGTTTATAACCACTGTAACTGGTTAACTATGCACATTGCATTTCTCTACACTGCTTCATCCTGTTTAGAATCAGTGGTACTGGTTAACTATGCACATTGCATTTCTCTACACTGCCTCAGCATGTTTATAATCAGTGGTACTGTTTTACTAAGCACATTGCATTTCTTTAGACTGCTTCATCCTTTTCATAATCAGTGGTACTCTTTAACTATCCACATTGCATTTCTTTACACTGCTTCATCCTTTTTATAATCAGTGGTACTGTTTAACTATGCATATTGCATTTCTCTGCACTGCTTCAGCCTGTTTATAATCAGCGGAACTGTTTAACTGTGCACATTGCATTTCTCTACACTCCATCAGCATGTTTATAATCAGCGGTACTGCTTAACTATGCACATTGCATTTCTCTACACTGCTTCAGCCTGTTTATAATCAGTGGTACTGTTTAACTATGCACACTGCATTTCTCTACACTGTGTCAGCATGTTTATAATCAGTGGTACTTGTTAACTATACACATTGCATTTCTCTACACTGCTTCAGCCTGTTTATAACCACTGGAACTGGTTAACTATGCACATTGCATTTCTCTACACTGCTTCATCCTGTTTAGAATTAGTGGTACTGGTTAACTATGCACATTGCATTGCTCTACACTGCTTCAGCCTGTTTATAATCAGTGGTACTGGTTAACTATGCAAATTGCATTTCTCTACACTGCTTCAGCCTGTTTATAATGAGTGGTACAGGTTAACTATGCACATTGCATTTCTCTACACTGCCTCAGCCTGTTTATAATCAGTGGTACTGGTTAACTATGCACATTGCATTTCTATATACTGCTTCAGCCTGTTTATAATCAGTGGTGATGTTTAACTATGAACATTGCATTTCTCTACACTGCTTCAACCCTGTTTATAATCAGTGGTACTGGTTTACAATGCACATTGGATTTCTCTACATGGCTTCAGCCTGTTTATAACCACTGGAACTGGTTAACTATGCACATTGCATTTCTCTACACTGCTTCATCCTGTTTAGAATCAGTGGTACTGGTTAACTATGCACATTGCATTTCTCTACACTGCCTCAGCATGTTTATAATCAATGGTACTGTTTTACTATGCACATTGCATTTCTCTAGACTGCTTTATCCTTTTCATAATCAGTGGTAGTGTTTAACTATCCACGTTGCATTTCTTTACACTGCTTCATCCATTTTATAATCAGTGGTACTGTTTAACTATGCACATTGCATTTCTCTACACTCCATCAGCATGTTTATAATCAGCGGTACTGCTTAACTATGCACATTGCATTTCTCTACACTGCTTCAGCCTTTTTATAATCAGTGGTACTGTTTAACTATGCACATTGCATTTCTCTACAGTGCTTCAGCCTTTTTGTAAACAGTGGTATTGGTTAAGTATGCACATTGCAGTTCTCTACACTGCTTCAGCCTGTTTATAATCAGTGGTACTGGTTAACTATGCACATTGCATTTCTCTACACTGCTTCAGCTTGTTTATAATCAGTGGTACTGGTTAACTATGCACATTGCATTTCTCTACACTGCTTCAGCTTGTTTATAATCAGTGGTACTGGTTAACTATGCATGTTGCATTTCTCTACACTGCTTCAGCCTGTTTATAACCACTGGAACTGGTTAACTATGCGCATTGCATTTCTCTACACTGCTTCAGCCTGTTTAGAATCAGTGGTACTGGTTAACTATGCACATTGCATTTTTCTACACTGCTTCAGCCTGTTTATAATTGGTGGTACAGGTTAACTATGCATATTGCATTTCTCTACACTGCTTCATCCTGTTTATAGTCAATGATATTAGTTTACTATGCACATTGCATTTTTCTACACTGCTTCAGCCAGTTTATAATCAGTGGTATTGTTTAACCATGCACATTGCATTTCTCTACACTGCTTCAGCCTGTTTATAATCAATGGTACTGTTTAACTAAGTACATTGCATTTCTCTGCTCTGCTTCAGCCTGTTTATAATCAGTGGTATTGATTAACTATGCACATTGTATTTCTCTACACTGCTTCAGCATGTTTATAACCAGTAGTACTGGTTAACAATGCACATTGCATTTCTCTACACTGCTTCGGCTTGTTATTAATCAGTGGTACTGGTTAACTATGCACATTGCATTTCTCTACACTGCTTCAGCCTGTTTATAATCAATGCTACTGGTTAACCATGCACATTGCATTTCTCTACACTGTTTCAGCCTGTTTAAAATCAGTGGTACTGGTTAACTATGCACATTGCATTTCTTTACACTGCTTCAGCCTGTTTATCATCAGTGGTACTGTTTAACTATGCACATTGCATTTCTCTACACTGCTTCAGCCTGTTTATAATCAGCGGGACTGTTTAACTATGCACATTGCATTTCTCTACACTCCATCAGCATGTTTATAATCAGCGGTACTGCTTAACTATGCACATTGCATTTCTCTACACTGCTTCAACCTGTTTATAACCAGTGGTACTGCTTAACTACGCACATTGCATTTATCTACACTGCGTCAGCATGTTTGTAATCAGTGGTACTGTTTAACTATGCACATTGCATTTCTCTAACTGCTTAAGCCATTTATAATCAGTGATACTGGTTAACTATACACATTGCATTTCTCTACACTGCTTCAGCCTGTTTATAACCACTGGAACTGGTTAACTATGCACATTGCATTTCTCTACACTGCTTCAGCCTGTTTATAATCAGTGGTACTGGTTAACTATGCACATTGCATTTCTCTACACTGCTTCAGCCTGTTTATAATCAGTGGTACTGGTTAACTATGCACATTGCATTTCTCTACACTGCTTCAGCCTGTTTATAATCAGTGGTACTGGTTAACTATGCACATTGCATTTCTCTACACTGCTTCAGCCTGTTTATAATCAGTGGTACTGCTTAACTATGCACATTGCATTTCTCTACACTGCTTCAGCCTGTTTATAATCAGTGGTACTGGTTAACTATGCACATTGCATTTCTCTACACTGCTTCAGCCTGTTTATAATCAGTGGTACTGGTTAACTATGCACATTGCATTTCTCTACACTGCTTCAGCCTGTTTATAATCAGTGGTACTGGTTAACTATGCACATTGCATTTCTCTACACTGCTTCAGCCTGTTTATAATCAGTGGTACTGGTTAACTATGCACATTGCATTTCTCTACACTGCTTCATCCTGTTTAGAATCAGTGGTACTGGTTAACTATGCACATTGCATTTCTCTACACTGCTTCAGCCTGTTTATAATCAGTGGTACTGGTTAACTATGCACATTGCATTTCTCTACACTGCTTCAGCCTGTTTATAATCAGTGGTACTGGTTAACTATGCACATTGCATTTCTCTACACTGCTTCAGCCTGTTTATAATCAGTGGTACTGGTTAACTATGCACATTGCATTTCTCTACACTGCTTCAGCCTGTTTATAATCAGTGGTACTGGTTAACTATGCACATTGCATTTCTCTACACTGCTTCAGCCTGTTTATAATCAGTGGTAATGGTTAACTATGCACATTGCATTTCTCTACACTGCTTCAGCCTGTTTATAATCAGTGGTACTGTTTAACTATGCACATTGCATTTCTCTACACTGCTTCAGCCTGTTTATAATCAGTGGTACTGTTTAACTATGCACATTGCATTTCCCTACACTGCTTCAGCCTGTTTATAATCAGTGGTTCTGGTTAACTATGCACATTGCATTTCTCTACATGTTTTCAGTCTGTTTATAATCAGTGGTACTGGTTAACTATGCAAATTGCATTTCTCTACACTGCTTCAGCCTGTTTATAATCAGTGGTACTGGTTAACTATGCACATTGCATTTCTCTACACTGCTTCAGCCTGTTTATAATCAGTGGTACTGTTTAACTATGCACATTGCATTTATCTAACTGCTTCAGCCTGTTTATAATCAGTGGTACTGGTTAACTATGTACATTGCATTTCTCTACACTGCTTCAGCCTGTTTATAATCAGTGGTACTGGTTAACTATGCACACTGCATTTCTCTGTACTGCTTCATCCTGTTTATAATGAGTGGTACTGGTTAACTATGCACATTGCATTTCTCTACACTGCTTCAGCCTGTTTATAATCAGTGGTACTGTTTAACTATGCACATTGCATTTCTCTACACTGCTTCAGCCTGTTTATAATCAGTGGTACTGGTTAACTATGCAAATTGCATTTCTCTACACTGCTTCAGCCTGTTTATAATCAGTGGTACTGGTTAACTATGCCCATTGCATTTCTCTACACTGCTTCAGCCTGTTTATAAGCAGTGGTACTGGTTAACTATGCACATTGCATTTCTCTACACTGCTTCAGCCTGATTATAATCAGTGGTACTGGTTAGCTATGCACATTGCATTTCTCTACACTGCTTCAGCCTGTTTATAATCAGTGGTACTGGTTAACTATGCACATTGCATTTCTCTACACTGCTTCAGCCTGTTTATAATCAATGGTACTGGTTAACTATGCACATTGCATTTCTCTACACTGTTCAGCCTATTTATAATCAGTTGTACTGGTTAACTATGCACATTGCATTTCTCTACACTGCTTCAGCCTGTTTATAATCAATGGTACTGCTGAACTATGCACATTGCATTTCTCTACCCTGTTTCAGCCTTTTTATAATCAGTGGTACTGGTTAACTATGCACATTGCATTTCTCTACACTGCTTCAGCCTGTTTATAATCAGTGGTACTGGTTAACTATGCACATTGCATTTCTCTACACTGCTTAAGCCTGTTTATAATCAGTGGTACTGGTTAACTATGTACATTGCATTTCTCTACACTGCTTCAGCCTTTTTATAATCAGTGATACTGTTTAACTATGCACATTGCATTTCTCTACACTGCTTCAGCCTGTTTATAATCAGTGGTACTGGTTAACTATGCACATTGCATTTCTCTACACTGCTTCAGCCTGTTTATAATCAGTGGTACTGGTTAACTATGTGCTTTGCATTTTTCTACACTGCTTCTGCCTGTTTATAATCAGTGGTACTGGTTAACTATGCACATTGCATTTCTCTACACTGCTTCAGCTTGTTTATAATCAGTGGTACTGGTTAACTATGCACACTGCATTTCTCTGTACTGCTTCATCCTGTTTATAATGAGTGGTACTGGTTAACTATGCACATTGCATTTCTCTACACTGCTTCAGCCTGTTTATAATCAGTGGTACTGTTTAACTATGCACATTGCATTTCGCAACACTGCTTCAGCCTTTTCATAATTAGTGGTACTGGTTAACTATGCACATTGCATTTCTCTACACTGCTTCAGCCTGTTTATAATCAGTGGTACTGGTTAACTATGCCCATTGCATTTCTCTACACTGCTTCAGCCTGTTTATAATCAGTGGTACTGTTTAACTATGCACATAGCATTTCTCTAACTGCTTCAGCCTGTTTATAATCAGTGGTACTGGTTAACTATGCACATTGCATTTCTCTACACTGCTTCAGCCTGGTTATAATCAGTGGTACTGGCTAACCATGCACATTGCATTTCTCTACACTGTTTCAGCCTGTTTATAATCAGTGGTACTGGTTAACTATGCACATTGCATTTCTCTACACTGCTTCAGCCTGTTTATAATCAGTGGTACTGGTTAACTATGCACATTGCATTTCTCTACACTGCTTCAGTCTGTTTATAATCAGTGGAACTTGTTACCTATGCACATTGCATTTCACTACACGGCTAAACCCTTTTTATAATCAGTGGTACTGGTTAACTATGCACATTGCATTTCTCTACACTGTTTCAGCCTGTTTATAATCAGTGGTACTGGTTAACTATGCACATTGCATTTCTCTACACTGTTTCAGCCTGTTTATAATCAGTGGTACTGGTTAACTATGCACATTGCATTTCTCTACACTGCTTCAGCCTGTTTATAATCAGTGGTACTGTTTAACTATGCACATTGCATTTCTCTAGAATGCTTCAGCCTGTTTATAATCAGTGGTACTGGTTAACTATGCACATTGCATTTCTCTACACTGCTTCAGCCTGTTTATAATCAGTGGTACTGGTTAACTATGCACATTGCATTTCTCTACACTGCTTCAGCCTGTTAATAATCAGTGGTACTGTTTAACTATGCACATTGCATTTCTCTACACTGCTTCAGCCTGTTTATAATCAGTGGTACTGGTTAACTATGTACATTGCATTTCTCTACACTGCTTCAGCCTGGTTATAATCAGTGGTACTGGTTAACTATGCACATTGCATTTCTCTACACTGCTTCAGCCTGTTTAAAATCAGTGGTACTGTTTAACTATGCACATTGCATTTCTCAACACTGCTTCACCCTTTTTATAATCAGTGGTACTGGTTAACTATTCACATTGCATTTCTCTACACTGCTTCAGCCTGTTTATAATCAGTGGTACTGGTTAACTATGCACATTGCATTTCTCTACACTGCTTCAGCCTGTTTATAATCAGTGGTACTGGTTAACTATGCACATTGCATTTATCTACCCTGCTTCATCCTTTTTAGAATCAGTGGTATTGGTTAACTATGCATATTGCATTTCTCTATACTGTTCAGCCTGTTTATAATCAGTGGTACTGGTTAACTATGAAAATTGCATTTCTCTACACTGCTTCAGCCTGTTTATAATCAGTGGTAATGGTTAACTATGCACATTGCATTTCTCTACACTGCTTCAGCCTGTTTATAATCAGTGGTACTGTTTAACTATGCACATTGCATTTCTCTACACTGCTTCAGCTTGTTTATAATCAGTGGTACTGGTTAACTATGCACATTGCATTTCTCTACACTGCTTCAGCATGTTTATAATCAGTGGTACTGGTTAACTATGTGCATTGCATTTCTCTACACTGCTTCAGCCTGTTTAGAATCATTGGTACTGGTTAACTATGCACATTGTATTTGTCCACACTGTTTCAGCCTGTTTATAATCAGTGGTACAGGTTAACTATTCACATTGCATTTCTCTACATTGCTTCAGCTTGTTTATAGTCAATGATACTGGTTTACTTCGCACATTGCATTTTTCTACACTGCTTCAGCCAGTTTATAATCAGTGGTATTGTTTAACCATGCACATTGCATTTCTCTACACTGCTTCAGCCTGTTTATAATCAGTGGTACTGTTTAACTAATTACATTGCATTTCTCTGCACTGCTTCAGCCTGTTATTAATCAGTGGTACTGGTTAACTATGCACATTGTATTTCTCTACACTGCTTCAGCCTGTTTATAATCAGTGGTACTGGTTAACTATGCACATTGCATTTCTCTACACTGCTTCAGCCTGTTTATAATCAGTGGTACTGGTTAACTATGCACATTGCATTTCTCTACACTGCTTCAGCCTGTTTATAATCAGTGGTACTAGTTAACTATGCACATTGCATTTCTCTACACTGCTTCAGCCTGTTTATAATCAGTGGTACTGGTTAACTATGCACACTGCATTTATCTGCACTGCTTCAGCCTGTTTATAATCAGTGGTACTGGTTAACTATGCACATTGCATTTCTCTACACTGCTTCAGCCTGTTTATAATCAGTGGTACTGGTTAACTATGCACATTGCATTTCTCTACACTGCTTCACCCTGTTTATAATCAGTGGTACTGGTTAACTATGCACATTGCATTTCTCTACACTGCCTCAGCCTGTTTATAATCAGTGGTACTGGTTAACTATGCACATTGCATTTCTCTACACTGCTTCAGCCTGTTTATAATCAGTGGTACTGGTTAACTATGCACATTGCATTTCTCTGCACTGCTTGATCCTGTTTAGAATCAGTGGTACTGGTCAACTATGCACGTTGCATTTCTCTGCACTGCTTCAGCCTGTTTATAATTAGTGGTACTGGTTAACTATGCAAATTGCATTTCTCTACACTGCTTCAGCCTGTTTATAATCAGTGGTAATGGTTAACTATGCACATTGCATTTCCTACACTTCTTCAGCCTGTTTATAATCAGTGGTACTGGTTAACTATGCACATTGCATTTCTCTACACTGCTTCAGCCTGTTTATAATCAGTGGTACTGGTTAACTATGCACATTGCATTTATTTACACTGTTTCAGCCTATTTATAATCAGTGGTACCATTTAACTATGCACATTGCATTTCTCTACATTGCTTCAGCCTGTTAATAATCAGTGGTACTGTTTATGCACATTGCATTTCTCTACACTGCTTCAGCCTGTTTATAATCAGTGGTACTGTTTAACTATGCACATTGCATTTCTCTACACTGCTTCAGCCTGTTTATAATCAGTGGTACTGGTTAACTATGCACATTGCATTTCTCTACACTGCTTCAGCCTGTTTATAATCAGTGGTACTGGTTAACTATGCACATTGCATTTCTCTACACTGCTTCAGCCTGTTTATAATCAGTGGTACTGGTTAACTATGCACATTGCATTTCTCTACACTGCTTCAGCCTGTTTATAATCAGTGGTACTGTTTAACTATGCACATTGCATTTCTCTAACTGCTTCAGCCTGTTTATAATCAGTGGTACTGGTTAACTATGCACATTGCATTTCTCTACACTGCTTCAGCCTGTTTATAATCAGTGGTACTGGTTAACTATGCACATTGCATTTCTCTACACTGCTTCAGCCTGTTTATAATCAGTGTTACTGGTTAACTATGCACATTGCATTTCTACACTGCTTCTGCCTGTTTATAATCAGTGGTACTGTTTAACTATGCACATTGCATTTCTCTACACTGCTTCAGCCTGTTTATAATCAGTAGTACTGGTTAACTATGCACATTGCATTTCTCTACCCTGCTTCAACCTGTTTAAAATCAGGGGTACTGTTTAACTATGCACATTGCATTTCTCAACACTGCTTCAGCCTGTTTATAATCAGTGGTACTGTTTAACTATGCACATTGCATTTCTCTAGACTGCTTCATCCTTTTCATAATCAGTGGTACTGGTTAACTATGCACATTGCATTTCTCTACACTGCTTCAGCCTGTTTATAATCAGTGATACTGTTTAACTATGCACATTGCATTTCTCTACACTGCTTCAGCCTTTTTATAATCAGTGGTATTGGTTAAGTATGCACATTGCAGTTCTCTACACTGCTTCAGCCTGTTTATAATCAGTGGTACTGGTTAACTATGCACATTGCATTTCTCTAGACTGCTTCAGCTTGTTTATAATCATTGGTACTGGTTAACTATGTGCATTGCATTTTTCTACACTGCTTCTGCCTGTTTATAATCAGTGGTACTGGTTAACTATGCACATTGCATTTCTCTACACTGCTTCAGCTTGTTTATAATCAGTGGTACTGGTTAACTATGCACATTGCATTTCTCTACACTGCTTCAGCCTGTTTATAATCAGTGGTACTGGTTAACTATGCACATTGCATTTCTCTACACTGCTTCAGCCTGTTTATAATCAGTGGTACTGTTTAACTATGCACATTGCATTTCTCTACACTGCTTCAGCCTGTTTATAATCAGTGGTACTGGTTAACTATGCACATTGCATTTCTCTACACTGCTTCAGCCTGTTTATAATCAGTGGTACTGCTTAACTATGCACATTGCATTTCTCTACACTGCTTCAGCCTGTTTATAATCAGTGGTACTGGTTAACTATGCACATTGCATTTCTCTACACTGCTTCAGCCTGTTTATAATCAGTGGTACTGGTTAACTATGCACATTGCATTTCCTACACTTCTTCAGCCTGTTTATAATCAGTGGTACTGGTTAACTATGCACATTAGATTTTTCTAGACTGCTTCTGCCTATTTATAATCAGTGGTACTGGTTTACTATGCACATTGTATTTTTCTATACTGCTTCAGCTGTTTAGAATCAGTGGTACTGGTCAACTATGCACGTTGCATTTCTCTGCACTGCTTCAGCCTGTTTATAATTAGTGGTACTGGTTAACTATGCAAATTGCATTTCTCTACACTGCTTCAGCCTGTTTATAATCAGTGGTACTGGTTAACTATGCACATTGCATTTCTCTACACTGATTCAGCCTGTTTATAATCAGTGGTACTGCTTAACTATGCACATTGCATTTCTCTAACTGCTTCAGCCTGATTATAATCAGTGGTACTGGTTAACTATACACATTGCATTTGTCTACACTGCTTCAGCCTTTTTATAACCACTGGAACTGGTTAACTATGCACATTGCATTGCTCTACACTGCTTCAGCCTGTTTATAATCAGTGGTACTGGTTAACTATGCACATTGCATTTCTCTACACTGCTTCAGCCTGTTTATAATCAGTGGTACTGGTTAACTATGCAAATTGCATTTCCCTACACTGCTTCAGCCTGTTTATAATCAGTGGTACTGGTTAACTATGCACATTGCATTTCTCTACACTGCTTCAGCCTGTTTATAATCAGTGGTACTGGTTAGCTATGCACATTGCATTTCTCTACACTGCTTCAGCCTGTTTATAATCAGTGGTACTGTTTAACTATGCACATTGCATTTCTCTACACTGCTTCAGCCTGTTTATAATCAGTGGTACTGTTTAACTATGCACATTGCATTTCTCTACACTGCTTCAGCCTGTTTATAATCAGTGGTACTGTTTAACTATGCACATTGCATTTCTCTACACTGCTTCAGCCTGTTTATAATCAGTAGTACTGGTTAACTATGCACATTGCATTTCTCTACACTGCTTCAGCCTGTTTATAATCAGTGGTACTGTTTAACTATGCACATTGCATTTCTCTACACTGCTTCAGCCTTTTTATAATCAGTGGTACTGGTTAACTATGCACATTGCATTTCTCTACACTGCTTCAGCCTGTTTATAATCAGTGGTACTGGTTAACTATGCACATTGCATTTCTCTACACTGCTTCAGCCTGTTTATAATCAGTGGTACTGGTTAACTATGCACATTGCATTTCTCTACACTGCTTCAGCATGTTTATAATCAGTGCTACTGGTTAACTATGCACATTGCATTTCTCTACACTGCTTCAGCCTGTTTATAATCAGTGTTACTGGTTAACTATGCACATTGCATTTCTCTACACTGCTTCAGCCTGTTTATAGTCAGTGGTACTGTTTAACTATGCACATTGCATTTCTCTACACTGCTTCATCCTTTTTATAATCAGTGGTACTGGTTAACTATGCACATTGCATTTCTCTACACTGCTTCAGCCTGTTTATAATCAGTGGTACTGTTTAACTATGTACATTGCATTTCTCTACACTGCTTCAGCCTGTTTATAATCAGTGGGACTGTTTAACTATGCACATTGCATTTCTCTACACTGCTTCAGCCTGTTTATAATCAGTGGTACTGGTTAACTATGCACATTGCATTTCTCTACACTGCTTCAGCCTGTTTATAATCAGTGGTACTGGTTAACTATGCACATTGCATTTCTCTACACTGCTTCAGCCTGTTTATAATCAGTGGTACTGGTTAACTATGCACATTGCATTTCTCTACACTGCTTCAGCCTGTTTATAATCAGTGGTACTGTTTAACTATGCACATTGCATTTCTCTACACTGCTTCAGCCTGTTTATAATCAGTGGTACTGGATAACTATGCACATTGCATTTTTCTACACTGCTTCAGCCTGTTTATAATCAGTGGTACTGTTTAACTATGCACATTGCATTTCTCTACACTGCTTCAGCCTGTTTATAATCAGTGGTACTGGTTAACTATGCACATTGCATTTCTCTACACTGCTTCAGCATGTTTATAATCAGTGGTACTGTTTAGCTATGCACATTGCATTTCTCTACACTGCTTCAGCCTGTTTATAATCAGTGGTAATGGTTAACTATGCACATTGCATTTCTCTACACTGCTTCAGCCTGTTTATAATCAGTGGTACTGTTTAACTATGCACATTGCATTTCTCTACACTGCTTCAGCCTGTTTATAATCAGTGGTACTGGTTAACTATGCACATTGCATTTCTCTAGACTGCTTCAGCTTGTTTATAATCATTGGTACTGGTTAGCTATGCATATTGCATTTCTCTTCACTGCTTCCACCTGTTTATAATCAGTGGTACTGGTTAACTATGCACATTGCATTTCTCTACACTGCTTCAGCCTGTTTATAATCAGTGGTACTGGTTAACTATGCACATTGCATTTCTCTACACTGCTTCAGCCTGTTTATAATCAGTGGTACTGGTTAACTATGCACATTGCATTTCTCTACACTGCTTCAGCTTGTTTATAATCAGTGGTACTGGTTAACTATGCATGTTGCATTTCTCTACACTGCTTCAGCCTGTTTATAATCAGTGGTACTGTTTAACTATGCACATTGCATTTCCCTACACTGCTTCAGCCTGTTTATAATCAGTGGTACTGGTTAACTATGCACATTGCATTTCTCTACACTGTTTCAGCCTGTTTATAATCAGTGGTACTGGTTAACTATGCACATTGCATTTCTCTACACTGCTTCAGCCTGTTTATAATCAGTGGTACTGGTTAACTATGCATATTGCATTTCTCTACACTGCCTTAGCCTGTTTATATTCAGTGGTACTGGTTAACTATCCACATTGCATTTCTCTACACTGCTTCAGCCTGTTTATAATCAGTGGTACTGGTTAACTATGCACATTGCATTTCTCTACACTGCTTCAGCCTGTTTATAATCAGTGGTACTGTTTAACTATGCACATTGCATTTCTCTACACTGCTTCAGCCTGTTTATAATCAGCGGGACTGTTTAACTATGCACATTGCATTTCTCTACACTGCTTCAGCCTGTTTATAATCAGTGGTACTGGTTAACTATGCACATTGCATTTCTCTACCCTGCTTCAGCCTGTTTATAATCAGTGGTACTGGTTAACTATGCACACTGCATTTCTCTACACTGTTTCAGCCTGTTTATAATCAGTGGTACTGGTTAACTATGCACATTGCATTTCTCTACACTGCTTCAGCCTGTTTATAATCAGTGGTACTGGTTAACTATGCACATTGCATTTCTCTACACTGCTTCAGCCTGTTTATAATCAGTGGTACTGGTTAACTATGCACATTAGATTTTTCTAGACTGCTTCAGCCTGTTTATAATCAGTGGTACTGGTTAACTATGCACATTGCATTTCTCTACACTGCTTCAGCCTGTTTATAATCAGTGGTACTGTTTAACTATGCACATTGCATTTTTCTACACTGCTTCAGCCTGTTTATAATCAGTGGTACTGTTTAACTATGCACATTGCATTTCTCTACACTGCTTCAGCCTTTTTATAATCAGTGGTACTGGTTAACTATGCCCATTGCATTTCTCTACACTGCTTCATCCTGTTTAGAATTTGTGTTACTGGTTAACTATGCACATTGCATTTCTCTACACTGCTTCAGCCTGTTTATAATCAGTGGTACTGGTTAACTATGCACATTGCATTTCTCTACACTGCTTCAGCCTGTTTATAATCAGTGGTACTGGTTAACTATGCACATTGCATTTCTCTACACTGCTTCAGCCTGTTTATAATCAGTGGTACTGGTTAACTATGCACATTGCATTTCTCTACACTGCTTCAGCCTGTTTATAATCAGTGGTACTGGTTAACTATGCACATTGCATTTCTCTACACTGCTTCAGCCTGTTTATAATCAGTGGTACTGTTTAACTATGCACATTGCATTTCTCTAACTGCTTCAGCCTGTTTATAATCAGTGGTACTGGTTAACTATACACATTGCATTTCTCTACACTGCTTCAGCCTGTTTATAATCAGTGGTACTGGTTAACTATGCACATTGCATTTCTCTACACTGCTTCAGCCTGTTTATAATCAGTGGTACTGGTTAACTATGCACATTGCATTTCTCTACACTGCTTCAGCCTGTTTATAATCAGTGGTACTGGTTAACTATGCACATTGCATTTCTCTACACTGCTTCAGCCTGTTTATAATCAGTGGTACTGTTTAACTATGCACATTGCATTTCTCTACACTGCTTCAGCCTGTTTATAATCAGTGGTACTGTTTAACTATGCACATTGCATTTCTCTACACTGCTTCAGCCTGCTTATAATCAGTGGTACTGGTTAACTAAGCACATTGCATTTTTCTACACTGCTTCAGCCTGTTTATAATCAGTGGTACTGGTTAACTATGCACATTGCATTTCTCTACACTGCTTCAGCCTGTTTATAATCAGTAGTACTGGTTAACTATGCACATTTAATTTCTCTACACTGCTTCAGCCTGTTTATAATCAATGGTACTGGTTAACTATGCACATTGTTTTTCTCTACACTACTTCAGCCTGTTTAAAATCAGTGGTACTGGTTAACTATGCACATTGCATTTCTCTACACTACTTCAGCCTGTTTAAAATCAGTGGTACTGGTTAACTATGCACATTGCATTTCTCTACACTGCTTCAGCCTGTTTATAATCAGTGGTACTGTTTAACTATGCACACTGCATTTCTCTATACTGCTTCAGCCTGTTTATAATCAGTGGTACTGTTTAACTATGCACATTGCATTTCTCTACACTGCTTCAGCCTGTTTATAATCAGTGGTACTGTTTAACTATGCACATTGCATTTCTCTACACTGCTTCAGCCTGTTTATAATCAGTGGTACTGGTTAACTATGCACATTGCATTTCTCTACACTGCTTCAGCCTGTTTATAATCAGTGGTACTGGTTAACTATGCACATTGCATTTCTCTACACTGTTTCAGCCTGTTTATAATCAGTGATACTGGTTAACTATGCACATTGCATTTCTATAGACTGCTTCTGCCTGTTTATAATCAGTGGTAATCGTTAACTATGCACATTGCATTTCCTACACTTCTTCAGCCTGTTTATAATCAGTGGTACTGGTTAACTATGCACATTGTATTTTTCTATACTGCTTCAGCTGTTTATAATCAGTGGTACTGTTTAACTATGCACATTGCATTTATTTACACTGCTTCAGCCTGTTTATAATCAGTGGTACTGTTTAACTATGCACATTGCATTTCTCTACACTGCTTCAGCCTGTTTATAAATAGTGGTATTGGCTAACTATGCACATTGCTGTTCTCTACACTGCTTCAGCCTGTTTATAAGCAGTGGTACTGGTTAACTATGCATATTGCATTTCTCTAGACTGCTTCAGCTTGCTTATAATCATTGGTACTGGTTAGCTATGCACATTGCATTTCTCTTCACTGCTTCCGCCTGTTTATAATCAGTGGTACTGGTTAACTATGCGCATTGCATTTCTCTACACTACTTCAGCTTGTTTATAATCAGTGGTACTGGTTAAATATGCACATTGCACTTCTCTAAACTGCTTCAGCATGTTTATAATTATTGGAACTGGTTAACTATGTGCATTGCATTTCTCTACACTGCGTCAGCCTGTTTATAATCAGTGGTACTGGTTAACTATGCACATTGCATTTCTCTACACTGCTTCAGCCTGTTTATAATCAGTGGTACTGGTTAACTATGCACATTGCATTTCTCTACACTGCTTCAGCCTGTTTATAATCAGTGGTACTGGTTAACTATGCACATTGCATTTCTCTACACTGCTTCAGCCTGTTTATAATCAGTGGTACTGGTTAACTATGCACATTGCATTTCTCTACACTGCTTCAGCCTGTTTATAATCAGTGGTACTGTTTAACTATGCACATTGCATTTCTCTACACTGCTTCAGCCTGTTTATAATCAGTGGTACTGGTTAACTATGCACATTGCATTTCTCTACACTGCTTCAGCCTGTTTATAATCAGTGGTACTGTTTAACTATGCACATTGCATTTCTCTACACTGCTTCAGCCTGTTTATAATCAGTGGTACTGTTTAACTATGCACATTGCATTTCTCTACACTGCTTCAGCCTGTTTATAATCAGTGGTACTGGTTAACTATGCACATTGCATTTCTCTACACTGCATCAGCCTGTTTATAATCAGTGGTACTGTTTAACTATGCACATTGCATTTCTCTACACTGCTTCAGCCTGTTTATAATCAGTGGTACTGGTTAACTATGCACATTGCATTTCTCTACACTGCTTCAGCCTGTTTATAATCAGTGGTACTGGTTAACTATGCACATTGCATTTCTCTACACTGCTTCAGCCTGTTTATAATCAGTGGTAATGGTTAACTATGCACATTGCATTTCCTACACTTCTTCAGCCTGTTTATAATCAGTGGTACTGTCCAACTATGCACATTGCATTTATTTACACTGCTTCAGCCTGTTTATAATCAGTGGTACTGGTTAACTATGCACATTGCATTTCTCTACACTGCTTCAGCCTGTTTATAATCAGTGCTACTGGTTAACTATGCACATTGCATTTCTCTACAATGCTTCAGCCTGTGTATAGTTAGTGGTACTGTTTAACTAAGCACATTGCATTTCTCTACACTGCTTCAGCCTGTTTATAATCAGCGGTACTATGCACATTGCATTTCTCTACACTACTTCAGCCTGTTTATAATCAGTGGTACTGGTTAGCTATGCACATTGTATATCTCTACACTGCTTCAGCCTGTTTATAATCAGTGGTACTGTTTAACTATGCACACTGCATTTCTCTACACTGCTTCAGCCTGTTTATAATCAGTGGTACTGTTTAACTATGCACACTGCATTTCTCTACACTGCTTCAGCCTGTTATTAATCAGTGGTACTGGTTAACTATGCACATTGCGTTTTTCTAGACTGCTTCAGCCTGTTTATAATCAGTGGTACTGGATAACTATGCACATTGCATTTTTCTATACTGCTTCAGCCTATTTATAATCAGTGGTACTGTTTAACTATGCACATTGCATTTCTCTACACTGCTTTAGCCTGTTTATAATCAGCGGGACTGTTTAACTATGCATGTTGCATTTCTCTACACTGCTTCAGCCAGCTTATAATCAGTGGTACTGGCTAATCATGCACATTGCATTTCTCTACACTGTTTCAGCCTGTTTATAATCAGTGGTACAGTTAACTATGCACATTGCATTTCTCTACACTGCTTCAGCCTGTTTATAATCAGTGGTACTGGTTAACTATGCACATTGCATTTCTCTACACTGCTTCAGCCTGTTTATAATCAGTGGTACTGTTTAACTATGCACATTGCATTTCTCTACACAGCTTCAGCCTGTTTATAATCAGCGGGACTGTTTAACTATGCATGTTGCATTTCTCTACACTGCTTCATCCTTTTTATAATCAGTGGTACTGTTTAACTATGCACATTGCATTTCTCTACACTGCTTCAGCCTGTTTATAATCAGTGGTACTGGTTAACTATGCACATTGCATTTCTCTACACTGTTTCAGCCTGTTTATAATCAGTGGTACTGGTTAACTATGCACATTGCATTTCTCTACACTGCTTCAGCCTGTTTATAATCAGTGGTACTGTTTAACTATGCACATTGCATTTCTCTACACTGCTTCAGCCTGTTTATAATCAGTGGTACTGGTTAACTATGCACATTGCATTTCTCTACACTGCTTCAGCCTGTTTATAATCAGTGGTAATGGTTACCTATGCACATTGCAGTTCTCTACACTGCTTCAGCCTGTTTATAATCAGTGGTACTGGTTAACTATGCACATTGCATTTCTCTACACTGTTTCAGCCTGTTTATAATCAGTGGTACTGGTTAACTATGCACATTGCATTTCTCTACACTGCTTCAGCCTGTTTATAATCAGTGGTACTGTTTAACTATGCACATTGCATTTCTCTACACTGCTTCAGCCTGTTTATAATCAGTGGTAATGGTTACCTATGCACATTGCAGTTCTCTACACTGCATCAGCCTGTTTATAATCAGTGGTACTGGTTAACTATACACATTGCATTTCTCTACACTGCTTCAGCCTGTTTATAATCAGTGGTACTGTTTAACTATGCACATTACATTTCTCTACACTGCTTCAGCCTGTTTATAATCAGTGGCACTGTTTAACTATTCACATTGCATTTCTCTACACTGCTTCAGCCTGTTTATAATCAGTGGTACTGGTTAACTATGCACATTGCATTTCTCTACACTGCCTCAGCCTGTTTATAATTAGTGGTACTGGTTAACTATGCACATTGCATTTCTCTACACTGCTTCAGCCTGTTTATAATCAGTGGTACTGTTTAACTATGCACATTGCATTTCTCTACACTGCTTCAGCCTGTTTATAATCAGTGGTACTGGCTAACCATGCACATTGCATTTTTCTACACTGTTTCAGCCTGTTTATAATCAGTGGTACTGGTTTACTATGCACATTACATTTCTCTACACTGCTTCAGCTTGTTATTACTCAGTGGTACTGTTTAACTATGCACATTGCATTTCTCTACACTGCTTCAGCCTGTTTATAATCAGTGGTATTGGTTAACTACGTACATTGCATTTCTCTACACTGCTTCAGCCTGTTTATAACCAGTGGAACTGGTTAACTATGCACATTGCATTTCTCTACAGTGTTTCAGCCTGTTTATAATGAGTGGTACTGGTTAACTATGCACATTGCATTTCTCTACCCTAGTTCAGCCTGTTTATAATCAGTGGTACTGGTTAACTATGCACATTGCATTTCTCTACACTGCTTCAGCCTGTTTATAATCAGTGGTACTGGTTAACTATGCACATTGCATTTTTCTACACTGTTTCAGCCTGTTTATAATCAGTGGTACAGTTAACTATGCACATTGCATTTCTCTACACTGCTTCAGCCTGTTTATAATCAGTGGTACTGTTTAACTGTGCACATTGCATTTCTCTACACTGCTTCAGCCTGTTTATAATCAGTGTTACTGGTTAACTATGCACATTGCATTTCTCTACACTGCTTCAGCCTGTTTATAATCAGTGGTACTGTTAAACTATGCACATTGCATTTCTCTACACTGCTTCAGCCTGTTTATAGTCAGTGGTACTGTTTAACTATGTACATTGCATTTCTCTACACTGCTTCAGTCCTTTTATAATCAGTGGGACTGTTTAACTATGCACATTGCTTTTCTCTACACTGCTTCAGCCTGTTTATAATATGTGGTACTGTTAAACTAAGCACATTGTATTTCTCTACACCGCTTCAGCCTGTTTATAATCAGCGGTACTATGCACATTGCATTTCTCTACACTGATTCAGCCTGTTTATAATCAGTGGTACTGTTTAACTATACACATTGCATTTCTCTACACTGCTTCAGCCTGTTTATAATCAGTGGTACTGGTTAACTATGCACATTGTATGTCTCTACACTGCTTCACCCTGTTATAACCAGCAGTACTGGTTAACAATCCACATTGCATTTCTCTACACTGGTTCAGCCTGTTATTAATCAGTGGTACTGGTTAACTATGCACATTGCATTTCTCTACACTGCTTCAGCCTGTTTATAATCAGTGGTACTGTTTAACTATGCACACTGCATTTCTCTACACTGCTTCAGCCTGTTTATAATCAGTGGTACTGGTTAACTATGCACATTGCATTTCTCTACACTGCTTCAGCCTGTTTATAATCAGTGGTACTGTTTAACTATGCACATTGCATTTCTCTACACTGCTTCAGCCTGTTTATAATCGGTGGTACTGTTTAACTATGCACATTGCATTTCTCTACACTGCTTCAGCCTGTTTATAATCAGTAGTACTGGTTAACTATGCACATTGCATTTCTCTACACTGCTTCAGCCTGTTTAGAATCAGTGGTACTGGTTAACTATGCACATTGCATTTCTCTACACTGCTTCAGCCTGTTTATAATCAGTGGTACTGGTTAACTATGCACATTGCATTTCTCTACACTGCTTCAGTCTGTTTATAATCAGTGCTACTGGTTAACTATGCACATTGCATTTCTCTACACTGCTTCAGCCTGTTTATAGTTAGTGGTACTGTTTAACTATGCACATTGCATTTCTCTACACTGCTTCAGCCTGTTTATAATCAGTGGTACTGGTTAACTATGCACATTGCATTTCTCTACACTGCTTCAGCCTGTTTATAATCAGTGGTAATGGTTAACTATGCACATTGCATTTCCTACACTTCTTCAGCCTGTTTATAATCAGTGGTACTGTCTAACTATGCACATTGCATTTATTTACACTGTTTCAGCCTGTTTATAATCAGTGGTACTATGCACATTGCATTTCTCTACACTACTTCAGCCTATTTATAATCAGTGGTACCATTTAACTATGCACATTGCATTTCTCTACATTGCTTCAGCCTGTTAATAATCATTGGTACTGTTTAACTATGCACATTGCATTTCTCTACACTGCTTCAGCCTGTTTATAATCAGTGGTACTGGTTAACTATGCACATTGCATTTCTCTACACTGCTTCAGCCTGTTTATAATCAGTGGTACTGTTTAACTATGCACATTGTATTTTTCTATACTGCTTCAGCTGTTTATAATCAGTGGTACTGTTTAACTATGCACATTGCATTTATTTACACGGTTTCAGCCTATTTATAATCAGTGGTACTGGTTAACTATGCACATTGCATTTCTCTACACTGCTTCAGCCTGTTTATAATCAGTGGTACTGTTTAACTATGCACATTGCATTTCTCTACACTGCTTCAGCCTGTTTATAATCAGTGGTACTGGTTAACTATGCACATTGCATTTCTCTACACTGCTTCAGCCTGTTTATAATCAGTGGTACTGGTTAACTATGCACATTGCATTTCTCTGCACTGCTTCAGCCTGTTTTTAATCAGTGGTACTGTTTAACTATGCACATTGCATTTCTCTACACTGCTTCAGCCTGTTTATAATCAGTGGTACTGGTTAACTATGCACATTGCATTTCTCTACACTGCTTCAACCTGTTTATAATCAGTGGTACTGTTTAACTATGCACATTGCATTTCTCTACACTGCTTCAGCCTGTTTATAATCAGTGGTACTGTTTAACTATGCACATTGCATTTCTCTACACTGCTTCAGCCTGTTTAGAATCAGTGGTACTGGTTAACTATGCACATTGCATTTCTCTACACTGCTTCAGCCTGTTTATAATCAGTGGTACTGGTTAACTATGCACATTGCATTTCTCTACACTGCTTCAGCCTGTTTATAATCAGTGGTACTGTTTAACTATGCACATTGCATTTCTCTACACTGCTTCAGCCTGTTATTAATCAGTGGTACTGGTTAACTATGCACATTGCATTTCTCTACACTGCTTCAGCCTGTTTATAATCAGTGGTACTGGTTAACTATGCACATTGCATTTCTCTACACTGCTTCAGCCTATTTATAATCAGTGGTACTGTTTAACTATGCACATTGCATTTCTCTACCACTGCTTCAGCCTGTTTATAATCAGTGGTACTGTTTAACTATGCACATTGCATTTCTCTACCACTGCTTCAGCCTGTGTATAATCAGTAGTACTGGCTAACTATGCACATTGCATTTCTCTACACTGCTTCAGCCTGTTTATAATCAGTGGTACTGGTTAACTATGCAAATTGCATTTCTCTACACTGCTTCAGCCTGTTTATAATCACTGGTACTGTTTTACTATGCACATTGCATTTCTCTACACTGCTTCAGCCTGTTTATAATCAGTGGTACTGGTTAACTATGCACATTGCATTTCTCTACACTGCTTCAGCCTGTTTATAATCAGTGGTACTGTTTAACTATGCACATTGCATTTCTCTACACTGCTTCAGCCTGTTTATAATCAGTGGTACTGTTTAACTATGCACATTGCATTTCTCTACACTGCTTCAGCATGTTTATAATCGGTGGTACTGTTTAGCTATGCACATTGCATTTCTCTACACTGCTTCAGCCTGTTTATAATCAGTGGTACTGGTTAACTATGCACATTGCATTTCTCTAGACTGCTTCAGCCCGTTTATAATCAGTGGTACTGTTTAACTGTGCACATTGCATTTCTCTACACTGCTTCAGCCTGTTTATAATCAGTGGTACTGTTTAACTATGCACATTGCATTTCTCAACACTGCTTCAGCCTGTTTATAATCAGTGGTACTGGTTAACTATGCACATTGCATTTCTCTACACTGCTTCAGCCCGTTTATAATCAGTGTTACTGGTTAACTATGCACATTGCATTTCTCTACACTGCTTCAGCCTGTTTATAATTAGTGGTACTGTTTAATTATGCACATTGCATTTCTCTACAATGCTTCAGTCCTTTTATAATCAGTGGTACTGTTTAACTATGCACATTGCATTTCTCTACACTGCTTCAGCCTGTTTATAATCAGTGGTACTGTTTAACTATGCACATTGCATTTCTCTACACTGCTTCAGCCTGTTTATAATCAGTGGTACTGTTTAACTATGCACACTGCATTTCTACACTGTTTCAGCCTGTTTATAATCGGTGGTAAAGGTTAACTATTCACATTGCATTTCTCTACACTGCTTCAACCTTTTTATAATCAGTGATACTGTTTAACTATGCACACTGCATTTCTCTACACTGTGTCAGCATGTTTATAATCAGTGGTACTGTCTAACTATGCACATTGCATTTCTCTACACTGCTTCAGTCTGTTTATAATCAGTGGTACTGTTTAACTATGCACATTGCATTTCTCTACACTGCTTCAGCCTGTTTATAATCAGTGGTACTGGTTAACTATGCACATTGTATTTCTCTACACTACTTCAGCCTGTTTATAATCAGTGGTACTGTTTAACTATGCACACTGCATTTCTCTACACTGCTTCAGCCTGTTTATAATCAGTGGTACTGTTTAACTATGCACATTACATTTCTCTACACTGCTTCAGCCTGTTTATAATCAGTGGTATTTGTTAACTATGCACACTGCATTTCTCTACACTGCTTCAGCCTGTTTATAATGTGTGGTACTGGTTAACTATGCACATTGCATTTCTCTACACTGCTTCAGCCTGTTTATAATCAGTGGTACTGGTTAACTATGCACATTGCATTTCTTTACACTGCTTCAGTCTGTTTATAATCAGTGGTACTGGTTAACTATGCACATTGCATTTCTCTACACTGCTTCAGCCTGTTTATAATCAGTGGTACTGTTTAACTATGCACATTGCATTTTTCTACACTGCTTCAGCCTGTTTATAATCAGTGGTACTGGTTAACTATGCACATTGCATTTCTCTACACTGCTTCAGCCTGTTTATAATCAGTGGTACTGTTTAACTATGCACATTGCATTTCTCTACACTGCTTCAGCCTGTTTATAATCAGTGGTACTGTTTAACTATGCACATTGCATTTCTCTACACTGCTTTAGCCTGTTAATAATGAGTGGTACTGGTTAACTATGCACATTGCATTTCTCTACACTGATTCAGCCTGTTTATAATCAGTGGTACTGTTTAACTATACACATTGCATTTCTCTACACTGCTTCAGCCTGTTTATAATCAGTGGTACTGGTTAACTATGCACATTGTATGTCTCTACACTGCTTCACCCTGTTATAACCAGTGGTACTGGTTAACTATGCACATTGCATTTCTCTACACTGCTTCAGCCTGTTATTAATCAGTGGTACTGGTTAACTATGCACATTGCATTTCTCTACACTGCTTCAGCCTGTTATTAATCAGTGGTACTGGTTAACTATGCACATTGCATTTCTCTACACTGCTTCAGCCTGTTTATAATCAGTGGTACTGTTTAACTATGCACATTGCATTTCTCTACACTGCTTCAGCCTGTTTATAATCAGTGGTACTGGTTAACTATGCACATTGCATTTCTCTACACTGCTTCAGCCTGTTTATAATCAGTGGTACTGTTTAACTATGCACATTGCATTTCTCTACCACTGCTTCAGCCTGTTTATAATCAGTGGTACTGGTTAACTATGCACATTGCATTTCTCTACACTGCTTCAGCCTGTTTATAATCAGTGGTACTGGTTAACTATGCACATTGCATTTCTCTACACTGCTTCAGCCTGTTTATAATCAGTGGTACTGTTTAACTATGCACATTGCATTTCTCTACACTGCTTCAGCCTGTTTATAATCAGTGGTACTGGTTAACTATGCACATTGCATTTCTCTACACTGCTTCAGCCTGTTTATAATCAGTGGTACTGGTTAACTATGCACATTGCATTTCTCTACACTGCTTCAGCCTGTTTATAATCAGTGGTACTGTTTAACTATGCACATTGCATTTCTCTACACTGCTTCAGCCTGTTATTAATCAGTGGTACTGGTTAACTATGCACATTGCATTTCTCTACACTGCTTCAGCCTGTTTATAATCAGTGGTACTGTTTAACTATGCACATTGCATTTCTCTACCACTGCTTCAGCCTGTTTATAATCAGTGGTACTGTTTAACTATGCACACTGCATTTCTCTACACTGCTTCAGCCTGTTATTAATCAGTGGTACTGTTTAACTATGCACATTGCATTTCTCTACACTGCTTCAGCCTGTTTATAATCAGTGGTACTGTTTAACTATGCACACTTCATTTCTCTACACTGCTTCAGCCTGTTTATAATCAGTGGTACTGTTTAACTATGCACATTGCATTTCTCTACACTGCTTCAGCCTGTTTATAATCAGTGGTACTGTTTAACTATGCACATTGCATTTCTCTACACTGCTTCAGCCTGTTTATAATCAGTGGTACTGTTTAACTATGCACATTGCATTTCTCTACACTGCTTCAGCCTGTTTATAATCAGTGGTACTGTTTAACTATGCACATTGCATTTCTCTACACTGCTTCAGCCTGTTTATAATCAGTGGTACTGGTTAACTATGCACATTGCATTTCTCTACACTGCTTCAGCCTGTTTATAATCAGTGGTACTGTTTAACTATGCACACTGCATTTCTCTATACTGCTTCAGCCTGTTATTAATCAGTGGTACTGGTTAACCATGCACACTGCATTTCTCTACACTGCTTCAGCCAGTTTATAATCAGTTGTACTGTTTATCTATGCACATTGCATTTCTCTAGACTGCTTCATCCTTTTCATAATCAGTGGTACTGTTTAACTATCCACGTTGCATTTCTCTACACTGCTTCATCCTTTTTATAATCAGTGGTACTGTTTAACTATGCACATTGCATTTTCTTCACTGCTTCAGCCTGTTTATAATCAGTGGTACTGTTTAACTATGCACATTGCATTTCTCTACACTGCTTCAGCCTGTTTATAATCAGTGGTACTGTTTAACTATGCACATTGCATTTCTCTACACTGCTTCAGCCTGTTTATAATCAGTGGTACTGGTTAACTATGCACATTGCATTTCTCTACACTGCTTCAGCCTGTTTATAATCAGTGGTACTGGTTAACTATGCACATTGCATTTCTCTACACTGCTTCAGCCTGTTTATAATCAGTGGTACTGTTTAACTATGCACACTGCATTTCTCTACACTGCTTCAGCCTGTTATTAATCAGTGGTACTGTTTAACTATGCACATTGTATTTCTCTACCACTGCTTCAGCCTGTTTATAATCAGTAGTACTGGTTAACCATGCACATTGCATTTCTCTTCACTGCTTCAGCCTGTTTATAATCAGTGGTACTGTTTAACTATGCACATTGCATTTCTCTACCACTGCTTCAGCCTGTTTATAATCAGTGGTACTGTTTAACTATGCACATTGCATTTCTCTACACTGCTTCATCCTGTTTATAATCAGTGGTACTGTTTAACTATGCACATTGCATTTCTCTACACTGCTTCTGCCTGTTATTAATCAGTGTTACCAGTTAACTATGCACATTGCATTTCTCTACACTACACTGCTTCAGCCTGTTTATAGTTAGTGGTACTGTTTAACTATGCACATTGCATTTCTCTACACTGCTTCAGCCTGTTTATAATCAGTGGTACTGGTTACCTATGCACATTGCATTTCTCTACACTGCTTCAGCCTGTTTATAATCAGTGGTAATGGTTACCTATGCACATTGCATTTCTCTACACTGCTTCAGCCTGTTTATAATCAGTGGTACTGTTTAACTATGCACATTGCATTTCTCTACACTGCTTCAGCCTGTTTATAATCAGTGGTACTGGTTAACTATGCACATTGCATTTCTCTACACTGCTTCAGCCTGTTTATAATCAGTGGCACTGGTTAACTATGCACATTGCATTTCTCTACACTGCTTCAGCCTGTTTATAATCAGTGGTACTGTTTAACTATGCACATTGCATTTTTCTACACTGCTTCAGCCTGTTTAAAATCAGTGGTACTGGTTAACTATGCACATTGCATTTCTCTACACTGCTTCAGCCTGTTTATAATCAGTGGTACTGGTTAACTATGCACATTGCATTTCTCTACACTTCCTCAGCCTGTTTATAATCAGTGGTTCTGGTTAACTATGCACATTGCATTTCTCTACACTGCTTCAGCCTGTTTATAATCAGTGGTACTGGTTAACTATGCACATTGCATTTCTCTACACTGCTTCAGCCTGTTTATAATCAGTGGTTCTGGTTAACTATGCACATTGCATTTCTTCACTGCTTCAGCCTGTTTATAATCAGTGGTAATGGTTAACTATGCACATTGCATTTCGCTACCCTGCTTCAGCCTGTTTATAATCAGTGGTACTGGTTAACTATGCAAATTGCATTTCTCTACACTGCTTCAGCCTGTTTATAATCAGTGGTACTGGTTAACTATGCACATTGCATTTCTCTACACTGCTTCAGCCTGTTTATAATCAGTGGTACTGGTTAACTATGCACATTGCATTTCTCTACACTGATTCAGCCTGTTTATAATCAGTGGTACTGGTTAACTATGCACATTGCATTTCTCTACACTGCTTCAGCCTGTTTATAATCAGTGGTACTGGTTAACTATGCACATTGCATTTCTCTACACTGCTTCAGCCTGTTTATAATCAGTGGTACTGGTTAACTATGCACATTGCATTTCTCTACACAGCTTCAGCCTGTTTATAATCAGTGGTACTAGTTAACTATGCACATTGCATTGCTCTACCCTGCTTCAGCCTGTTTATAATCAGTGGTACTGGTTAACTATGCACACTGCATTTCTCTACACTGCTTCAGCCTGTTTATAATCAGTGGTACTGGTTAACTATGCACATTGCATTTCTCTACACTGCTTCAGCCTGTTTATAATCAGTGGTACTGGTTAACTATGCACATTGCATTTCTCTACACTGCTTCAGCCTGTTTATAATCAGTGGTACTGTTTAACTATGCACATTGCATTTCTCTACACTGCTTCAGCCTGCTTATAATCAGTGGAACTGGTTAACTATGCACATTGCATTTCTCTACACTGCTTCAGCCTGTTTATAATCAGTGGTACTGTTTAACTATGCACATTGCATTTCTCTACACTGCTTCAGCCTGTTTATAATCAGTGGTACTGTTTAACTATGCACATTGCATTTCTCTAACTGCTTCAGCCTATTTATAATCAATGGTACTGTTTAACTATGCACATTGCATTTCTCTACACTGCTTCAGCCTGTTTATAATCAGTAGTACTGGTTAACTATGCACATTGCATTTCTCTACACTGCTTCAGCCTGTTTATAATCAGTGGTACTGTTTAACTATGCACATTGCATTTCTCTACACTGCTTCAGCCTGTTTATAATCAGTGGTACAGTTTAACTATGCACATTGCATTTCTCTACACTGCTTCAGCCTGTTTATAATCAGTGGTACTGTTTAACTATGCACATTGCATTTCTCTACACTGCTTCAGCCTGTTTATAATCAGTGGTACTGGTTAACTATGCACATTGCATTTCTCTACACTGCTTCAGCCTGTTTATAATCAGTGGTACTGTTTAACTATGCACATTGCATTTCTCTACACTGCTTCAGCCTGTTTATAATCAGTGGTACTGTTTAACTATGCACACTGCATTTCTCTACACTGCTTCAGCCTGTTATTAATCAGTGGTACTGGTTAACTATGCACATTGCATTTTTCTAGACTGCTTCAGCCTGTTTATAATCAGTGGTACTGTTTAACTATGCACATTGCATTTTTCTACACTGCTTCAGCCTGTTTATAATCAGTGGTACTGTTTAACTATGCACATTGCATTTATTTACACTGTTTCAGCCTATTTATAATCAGTGGTACCATTTAACTATGCACATTGCATTACTCTACACTGCTTCAGCCTGTTAATAATCAGTGGTACTGTTTAACTATGCACATTGTATTTCTCTACCACTGCTTCAGCCTGTTTATAATCAGTAGTACTGGTTAACCATGCACATTGCATTTCTCTTCACTGCTTCAGCCTGTTTATAATCAGTGGTACTGCTTAACTATGAACACTGAATTTCTCTACACTGCTTCAGCCTGTTTATAATCAGTATTACAGGTTAACTATGCACATTGCATTTCTCTACACTGCTTCATCCTTTTTATAATCAGTGGTACTGGTTAACTATGTACATTGCATTTCTCTACACTGCTTCAGCCTGGTTATAATCAGTGGTACTGGTTAACTATGCACATTGCATTTCTCTACACTGCTTCAGCTTGTTTCTAATCAGTGGTACTGTTTAACTATGCACATTGCATTTCTCTACACTGCTTCAGCCTGTTTATAATCAGTGGTACTGTTTAGCTATGCACATTGCATTTCTCTACACTGCTTCAGCCTGTTTATAATCAGTGGTACTGTTTAACTATGCACATTGCATTTCTATACTTCTTCAGCCTGTTTATAATCAGTGGTACTGTTTAACTATGCACATTGCATTTCTCTACACTGCTTCATCTTGTTTATAATCGGTGGTACTGCTGAACTATGCACATTGCATTTCTCTACCCTGTTTCAGCCTTTTTATAATCAGTGGTACTGTTTAACTATGCACATTGCATTTCTCTACACTGCTTCAGCCTGTTTATAATCAGTGGTACTGTTTAACTATGCACATTGCATTTCTCAACACTGCTTCAGCCAGTTTATAATCAGTGGTACTGTTTAACTATGCACATTGCATTTCTCTACACTGCTTCAGCCTGTTTATAATCAGTGGTACTGGTTAACTATGCACATTGCATTTCTCTACACTGCTTCAGCCTGTTTATAATCAGTGGTACTGGTTAACTATGCACATTGCATTTCTCTACACTGCTTCAGCCTGTTTATAATCAGTGGTACTGGTTAACTATGCACATTGCATTTCTCTACACTGCTTCAGCCTGTTTATAATCAGTGGTACTGGTTAACTATGCACATTGCATTTCTCTACACTGCTTCAGCCTGTTTATAATCAGTGGTACTGGTTAACTATGCACATTGCATTTCTTTATACTGCTTCAGCCTGTTTATAATCAGTGGTGCTGTTTAACTATGCACATTGCATTTCTCTACACTGCTTCAACCCTGTTTATAATCAGTGGTACTGGTTAACTATGCACATTGCATTTCTCTACATGGCTTCAGCCTGTTTATAACCACTGGAACTGGTTAACTATGCACATTGCATTTCTCTACACTGCTTCAGCCTGTTTATAACCAGTAGTACTGGTTAACAATGTACATTGCATTTCTCTACACTGCTTCAGCCTGTTATTAATCAGTGGTACTGGTTAACTATGCACATTGTATTTCTCTACACTGCTTCAGCCTGTTTATAATCAGTAGTACTGTTTAACTATGCACTTTGCATTTCTCTACACTGCTGCAGCCTGTTTATAATTAGTGGTACTGTTTAACTATGCACATTGGATTTCTCTACAATGCTTCAGCCTGTTTATAATCAGTGGTACTGTTTAACCATGCACATTGCATTTCCCTACACTGCTTCAGCCTGCTTATAATCAGTGGTACTGGCTAACCATGCACATTGCATTTCTCTACACTGTTTCAGCCTGTTTATAATCAGTGGTACTGGTTAACTATGCACATCGCATAACCACTGGAACTGGTTAACTAATTAGTGGTACTGTTTAACTATGCACATTGGATTTCTCTACACTGCTTCAGCCTGTTTATATTCAGTGGTACTGTTTAACTATGCCAGCAAGGCAGCACAGAGTTCAATAAATTTATTAGATACTGGTATAAATAACAGACTAGTTTCGGCAAACAGCCTTCTTCAGTGTAAAACAGTATAGTCAAGTTCCTTTGAGTCATCATTTAAATACATATCAAGAGCCAATCAGAAATTAAGCTCATGAATATTCATAAATTTGAAACATATTTTTAAGCACTTGAAGTTTGTCATACAGATATACAGTGAAAAATATATATACTAGTAAAGTCCGTCTTTAACAGGGAAGATAACCACCAAATAAATACATACATAAAATTAAACAAGTTGTTGGTATATTGTGGCATGTCCATCTAGCCATGTACTCATACTCATATTCATGTTTTTGTCATTCTGTATTTGATTAGCCACTGGCACTAGCTATTGAACAATTATTAATTGAAAGCACCAAAGGTATTATATATCAAATACTTATATTGAGAGGGCTCAGACATGCTATATCAAAAGGGCATGTGTTTGAGGGGTTGAATTGTATGCTGCAGTGTGTGTATGTGGGTTTGCAGTTAGGCAAAACAAGTAATAAGCATTATACAAAATATGAAAATTAAGCAACAATGGTAAAGGGTAAGAGGCTAAACATAAAGGCTTGACCTCCACGGCTAGAAATGTGATAGTAAGTGCAACTAGTTTCAGGTGATGTTAAACTAACATATACAAATGCTTAGTCAAAGACCGGCATATTAGGTACCTGTTAATCCTACAACCACAGGAATACAGATTGACCATTAACTACACATGGACACCGCCCATATCATAAATACTGTTATGGATGGCCCATAAGGCTCAATATCCAGAACCCTGATCAATACCGAACCAGAGTATTTTGAGGTTCATAATCCATATATATAGAACATATAAGGAAGAGACAAATAAAATCCACAACTTAGTGTCCTATTTGTCAATATTACTATTACAGACTAACCATGTTCTCCTATAAATGATCATTCAGTCCGGGATGAAATAGACCCCCCAATGTAGTAATCCAATATTTCTCTTTTTGATCCAGTAACCCATGCCAACCCTGTTTGTTGGTTCTGTCTCCAGAAATACGATCAATGACCATAAAGGTGAACCTAGCCTGAGGATGTTTTAGTGTATGTTGATATAAGGCTGGTCTCCTTATGGTTTTTATATCACTGCGGTGTTCATTCATTCTAAATCTCAAAGCTCTAGAGGTTTGTCCAACATAAAATCCCCCACAATAACAGGAAGCCAGGTACACCACCCAATCGCTACTACAGTTACCAAAGATCTTAATATCAAAAACTCTACTTGTATTACGACTGGTAAACTCCTTGGATTTAAGCATATGTTGGCAGGATCCACAGTGGCCTGAGGAATGAACCAATAAGTTCATCACCATGAAGTGTCAATTGTTTATAGATAGTCCCCCACTTGCCATATGTTTAAAATGTGAAAGTAGGAGCCTAGGGTTTTACCATTGTATGAAAAGACAACGGGTCCCAAATACTTCCGCAGCTTGTCATTAGCCAGTAGAATATTCCAATGTTTATTGATAATGTTTCTGATCATATTAATGTTTCTACCATAAGTGGTGATGAATCTGACACATGTATTGCGAGAGGATTGATTTTTGTTCTTATTCTGATAATGTAATAAGTCATCCCTCTCAAGACTGTTAGCTCTACTCTGAGCAGACACAATATCAAATCTATCATATCCCCTATTGGTAAACCTCTGACTGAGATCCCTACTGGCCAATTGATATTCCTCAATGTTGGAACTGAGACGTTTGATACGTATAAATTGGGATATGGGAATACTCCTGATAGTGTGACGGGGATGTAAACTGATGCATGTAACAAGGTGTTATATTGCGGGTACTTATGAAAACCCTCGTAGACAAGGTATTGTCTAGGTTCCTGTATACAGTGACATCCAGAAAATTAATGGAGGTTTTATCATACGTCACGGAAAATTCAAGTCCCCAGACATTGTCATTAAGATACTCAACAAATTCCCGTAAGTAACCCACATCAGCCCGCCACACCAACCAGCAGTCGTCCAGGTAACGTCTCCAAATGTCCATTTCCACCTGAAAGATGTTATGTGATATATCATAGATCATATATTCTTCAACATAGGCCATGAAAAGGTCAGCATATATTGGGGCAAAAGAAGCCCCCATAGCTGTTCCTTGTAGCTGCCAATAACACTGGCCCTGGAAATGCAAAACATTCTTATTTAACACATGTTCAGACATACATATCAAAAGAGTGTTGAACCCCGGTGAATATAGGTTGACCCTTTCCAACCAGTATTGTAAAGATTGGAGACCCGCCCAATGGGGTATACTTGTATATAATGATTTTACATCCAAAGTACATAAATACCATTCGGGTTCCAATTGGGTCTCCCTAATTAACTGTAGAAACTGTGTGGTGTCCTGCAACCTTGATCTTATATGTCCCAACAGAGGTTTCAGATATTTAGTAAGAAAGGCCGATAGGGGTTCAGTCAGAGAGCCTATTCCTGAGACTATTGGTCTACCTGGTGTTTTTCTAAGGACTTGTGGATTTTGGGTAAAAGATACAATATCTGTTTAGACGGTTCAGAAACCATAAGTGAATCCAAACATTTCTTGTTTATGATACCCTCCTCAAAGGCCAACCCAAAAGAATCAATCTCATCCTTAAATACCGGTGTAGGGTCTATGGACATGTACATGTAGCACTTAGCATCTGACAATTGGGTTAACCCTTCATGGACATAATCCGCAGTATTCCAAACCACAACTGCACCTCCCTTATCAGCAGGGACAATAACTATATCTTTATTGCCACAAGGTGTTCAAGGCTATCCTGTCATCAGGGTTAGGTTGCTGGCCAACATGATGTGTCCCATATTCTCAAATGAATATCCCTCAAAATAGTGTCCATAAAATGGAAACGTGTTTGTTCATAGGAGGTTGGAATGAGGACTTGCCAAAACGGAAGTCCTCAGAAGGTTCCGACTTGTTATCCTCAAAGAACAATCTAAGATTTAAAGTCCTGCAAAAATCTTGTAAATCCTGTACTATGTGATATTCCTGGCTGAAAAATGAGGGAATATAGTTCAAACCCTTATTCAAGAGTGCAACCTGTTCATCTGTTAATATGGTCTTAGATAGATTCAACACATTCTGAGTTGGCCCTGATATGTCTCCTATTTCAGGAAGTTGTCCAAAAGACCTTGAAGGGAGACCGGAGTGATCGGTCTTTCTGTGCTTTCTGCCCCGGTGTCCTTGCCCCTCTAAAGGGAAATTTTGTTAGTTTTCTTCCTGTTAGGTGAAACCTCTCCCCTGATCCCTCAAAATCCGTGAGGGAGGATTCATCACCAGACGTGCTATATGAACTATCCCCCTTATTTTTAAGAATTGACCGAGGTCTCTTTTTGGTGCGACTGGGCCCTGGTTTAACCTGATTGGTATCCGCAAATCTAACCGATCTGCTGAAATCAAACGGTTTACCCCGTTGATAATCAGAAAAATCACGATGAAACTTCTTAATTTTACGTTCCTTTAAAGTTTTTTCATGCTCCATCAGTTCTGAGGACAGTTTTTTTGATATTGTCCTGATATTTCAAAGAGGATTCAAACTTTTGAACCTCAGAACATATGTTTTTAATTTCAAGTATATTAGAATCTACTGTCCTTTCATAATATTGTAACAAAATGTTCACAAATGTCATGGATCCAGTCTGAAGAGCCTCCTGCCAATCTTGGTTTAATTTGTCATCTGGCCTCCCCACTAGAGGTTGTGTTCATTCGTAATCCTCTGGGAGCCATGTTTTGAGCCGAATATGCTTTGAATAACTTGAGATGCCAAATATTTGATCTAAGAGTCTTAAATGCTTTGGTGATTGAATGGAAAAACATATCACAATCTACCACAGAAGTCTGAACCGAATTGACTGGATCATTGCTTGGCAATTTCTCAATACCAAATACTGCTATATCTTGCCGATCAGCACATAATCCAGACAGAATAGTATTTAGATCCATGTTGTGAACAATGTTGGGGTATGCTACTAATAAAGACTGGTGGAGCACCAAAGTAGCAAAGGAGTATAGTTTTTAAACCAAATATGTAATACAATGGTTGAAAGACCCAGTAACATCAAAATGGGAAAAAAATCAAACACCAATCCCTAGTAAGGAGTCACAGGGGTGGCAGAAAGCACAAACAGAAAAACCAGGACCATTAAATCCCTATGGCAGGTCAAGCACCATGAATAACATAAAAATAAATTACAATATTCGTATAACACTTTTGACTTATATATTGAATGAAACAACCCAACCTAAAATTGGTTCAGTGTTAATTAATCCAAGGGTTGAGTCACAGATCCAATAGATCATTAGAATCGACCCCAATGAGCCTGACTGTCAACTATAAGTAACAACTGTGACTAGGCATTGAATTCAAATGCTAGGGCACACCACTGAGAGTATTCCATAACTGAAAAAAAGATCAAAACACTATATTTACTGAGAACCCATACATTCAGAAACCAAAAAAAGGTTTTGTACAAATATATGGGTCAAATGATCAGTGATACAACAAACAAATATGAGCCTTGCAAAAATTTAATTCAAGTGGTCAGTTTTATATTTTTTTTGATAATACGATGCCCCTCTCTCAGCTGGATGACTCCTCTAGTCACTATACAGTTTATTATGGTTTGTAATAATATCTGTACCAAGTGTACATCCAATTGACACACACAACAATAATGAATGAGTAAAAGTGCAAATTTAATTATGGTTGGGGGACGAGCAGTGGTCCATTTCAGAAAACAGAAAGACTGATGATTGGCAATAACTAACAAATATAAATACTGTGTGGATTAGTACAGTAGTAGAGTAGTGTTTCCATTTATATGTTAAACTCTTCAAAAGCATTATGATTCCAAACACTCAGAATCTGACCTACTATAATAAATCACAACCATTCTTATCCCTCTTGGAACTTATATATAGCCAGTATGACTCAGTTCAATAAACATCAGCCTGTTTTCATAAGTTGTACTCTCTATAATAGTATCATATATTATATGTATAACACATATTAAGGTCTAAGCACAATTATGCTGAAATATGTTATAAGGATGTCACAAGTGTGGTCACAACCATTCATATATATTGTATTCACTGAACTCATACCAATAGTCCCCCAGTATATTGTGAAGGAAATATTAGTACTGGTCCATTAATTGTCAATATAAAATGTGTAAGAATTCCATTCACAAACTGTCTAATAGTCACAGCAGAGAATAAAATAAAGCTTATATACTGACTAAAGTAGAGCCAGACACATATAAATATATCATGTACCATAGACTATTGTGCACAATCATATAACATATACTACGTAGTCATTAGACCAATTAGTGTTCTAATTGTAAGCCAAAAGGATGTACAAACATATGCTGTCCCAAGCCAATAAGAATTTGTATATAGTACTAACCACAGCTAAAAAACCATGATTCTAATACTAATACCAATTTGGTTCAAAACACTCCGTATACCAACTAGTTATATCAGATTACTTGAAATAAGAATCGTAGTTCTAATAGTACCCCCAAATATAAAGTTTAAGAAACATATAATATTTAAAGTTACTGTCCCCCTACTCGATGTAAGGTTCCCAGGTCCCAGTCCTGCACTGACCAATAGTTATCGCCCCATAGTTATATTAAAATACCTGCATATAAATATGCCAAAACACTGAAATACTACAGAATTTCAATAGACCCAACAAATATCTTGGGGCAATTTAGTAACTTGCCCTCACGCCCAAAACATAAGTGTGTTGAAAACACTTTCCAGTACAGGCCTAAAGAACCGAACAGTGTAAGAAGTAAGTTGGTGTTCAAATACACATGATACATCCCTAGATTGCCATGTATCAAATATACTTTCGACACATGCAACAACACTGAAGTTCTACGTTTCAATAGACCCAACATATATCTTAGGTCTAATTAGTATCTAACAACCTCATTCACTCAAAGCATAACAATTTGTGTTAAAACACTTTCCGTAGATACAGTCTAAATAAATGAGCACTATGAAAAATCACTTAGTGTTCAAATACATGTTTGATACATCCCCAGGTTGCAAAACATACTAGTGTAAAAATGTACCCAACTATCGAGAAATGGTATTGCTTCAAAACCATGTATCATTAAACACTCAACACACTACCAAATATTAGAAGTGAATAAACAGCAGTGTCAATTAACAAAATGTAATAATCACAAAAAACCATATCACATTTGTCCCTGTTTGTTAAACGAATCACATAAGTTCAAGATAGATAAAGCCCAGAAGACTTCCAAATCGCCGCTGTCTCTAAACAGTGTGTTCCATCAACAATCACGATGCCAAATGCCCAAGGATATCTCACATAAAGGCTTGTATTTGGTATAAAGTAGCAACACAGCAGTTCAATGTTCCCAAATGCCCAAAACTAACAGTTCTTTAGGTAGTTATCCTCACCCACGTATAAAACATGAAAATACATCCAAATGAAGAGTCCGCAACCAGAACCGTAGCCGTTGCAAACGCAGCGTCCAACGACAACGCTTCGCCTGGCTCAAATGCTAATGTCCCATAAAGTTACTTTCACTGCGGACTAACCGCAAAAGCTAACCAAATGCCGTCAACCCGACAGCTGTGCCTCGCTCTCAGACAACCGCACCATTACAAATGAACAAGACTAAATGTAACTTAGCCACCACTGTTAAAACAAACAAGTGAGCTTAAAAGGCAGATAAACACAAAAGTTACCACTAAATCATCAGCCAAGAACAGGTTGAGACGACTCAGCTGCTCTCCCCCAGCACAGAATGAAGACACAGAGCAAACCAAGTCCTATGCGAGGGAATGCGGTCCAAACCAAGTAGAAAGCACCAAATAGACCAGCAAGGCAGACTGCACAGAGGAGTTCAATAAATTTATTAGATACTGGTATAAAATAACAGAAACAGCCTTCTTCAGTGTAAAACAGTATAGTCAAGTTCCTTTGAGTCATTTAAATACATATCAAGAGCCAATCAGAAATTAAGCTCATGAATATTCATAAATTTGAAACATATTTTTAAAGCACTTGAGTTTGTCATACAAATATACAGTGAAAATATATATACTAGTAAAGTCCGTCCTTAACAGGAAGATAACCACCAATAAATACATACATAAAATTAAACAGTTGTTGGTATATTGGCATGTCCATCTAGCCATGTACTCATACTCATAAGTATGAGTACATGGCTAGATGGACATGCCACAATATACCAACAACTTGTTTAATTTTATGTATGTATTTATTTGGTGGTTATCTTCCTGTTAAGGACGGACTTTACTAGTATATATATTTCCACTGTATATTTGTATGACAAACTTCAAGTGCTTAAAAATATGTTTCAAATTTATGAATATTCATGAGCTTAATTTTTGATTGGCTCTTGATATGTATTTAAATGATGACTCAAAGGAACTTGACTATACTGTTTTACACTGAAGAAGGCTGTTTGTCAAACTAGTCTGTTATTTATACCAGTATCTAATAAATTTATTGAACTCTGTGCTGCCTTGCTGGTCTATTTGGTGCTTTTACTTGGTTTGGACCGCATTCCCTCGCATAGGACTTGGTTTGCTCTGTGTCTTCATTCTGTGCTGGGGACCGAGCAGTGGAGTCGCTCAGCCTGTTCTTGGCTGATGATTTATGGTGGTAACTTTTTGTGTTTTTCTGTCTCGTAAGTTCACTTGTTTGTTTTTAACAGTGAGCTGGCAGTACACTTCTAGTCTTGTTCATCTATGTGGGTACGAGTTTGTCGGAAGGAGCGAGGCACAGCTGTCGGGTTGACGAGCGCCATTTTGGTTAAGCTTCATTTTTGCGGTTAGTCCGCAAGTGAGAGTAACTTTATGGGACATTAGCATTTGAGCCAAGGAGCGTAGCGTTGTCGTTGGGCCTTCGCTGCAACACGGCCATACCGACGGCTTGGTTCTGGACTCCCTTTCATTTGGATGTATTTTCATATGTTTTATACGTCGTGGGTGAGGATAACTACCTAAAGAACTGTTAGTTTTGGGCATTTGGGAACATTGAACTGCTGTGTTGCTACTTTATACCAAATACAAGCCTTTATGTGTGAGATATCTTTTGGGCATTTACGGCATCGTGATTGTTGATCGGAACACACTGTTTAGAGACAGCGACGTCTATTTGGAAGTCTTCTGAAGGCTTGTATCTATCTTGAACTTATGTGATTCGCATAACCAACAGGGACAAATGTGATATGGACATTTTTGTGATTATTACATTTTTGTTAATTGGTGACACTGCTGTTTATTCACTTCTAATATTTGGTAGTGTATTGAGTGTCTAATGATACATGGTTTTGAAGCAATACCATCTCTCGGTAGTTGGGTACATTTTTACACTAGTATGTTTTGCAACCTAGGGATGTATCAAACATGTATTTGAACACTAACTGATTTTTCATAGTGCTCATTTATTTAGACTGTATCTACGGAATGTGTTTTAACACAAATTGTTATGCTTTGGGTAAATGAGGTTGTAAGTTACTAATTAGACCTAAGATATATGTTGGGTTTATTGAAACGGTGTAGAATTTCAGTGTTGTTGCATGTGTCGAGTGTATATTTGATACATGGTAATCTAGGGATGTATTAAACGTGTATTTGTACACCAACTTACTTCCTACACTGTTCGGTTCTTTAGGCCTGTACCTACGGAAAGTGTTTTCAACACACTTGTTATGTTTTGGGCGTATTAGGTTGCAAGTTACTAAATTGGCCCAAGATATTTGTTGGGTCTATTGAAATTCTGTAGTATTTCAGTGTTTTGGCATATTTATATGCAGGTATTCTTAATATAACTATAGGACGATAACTATTTGTGGTCAGTGCAGGACTGGGACCTGGGAACCTTACATCGAGTAGGGGGACAGTAACTTTAAATATTATATGTTTCTTAAACTTTATATTTGGGGGTACTATTAGAACTACGATCCTTATTTCAAGTAATCTGATATAACTAGTTGGTATACGGAGTGTTTTGAACTAAATTGGCATTAGTATTAGAATCATGGTTTTTTAGCTGTGGTTAGTACTATATACAAATTCATATTGGCTTGGGACAGCATATGTTTATACATCCTTTTGGCTTACAATTAGAACACTAATTGGTCTAATGACTACGTAGTATATGTTATATGATTGTGCACAATAGTCTATGGTACATGATATATTTATATGTGTCTGGCTCTACTTTAGTCAGTATATAAGCTTTATTTTATTCTCTGCTGTGACTATTAGACAGTTTGTGAATGGAATTCTTACACATTTTATATTGACAATTAATGGACCAGTACTAATATTTCCTTCACAATATACTGGGGGACTATTGGTATGAGTTCAGTGAATACAATATATATGAATGGTTGTGACCACACTTGTGACATCCTTATAACATATTTCAGCATAATTGTGCTTTAGACCTTAATATGTGTTATACATATAATATATGATACTATTATAGAGAGTACAACTTATGAAAACAGGCTGGATGTTTATTGAACTGAGTCATACTTGCGGCTATTTCAATATATAAGTTCCAAGAGGGATAAGAATGGTTGTGATTTATTATAGTAGGTCAGATTCTGAGTGTTTGGAATCATAATGCTTTTGAAGAGTTTAACATATAAATGGAAACACTACTCCTACTACTGTACTAATCCACACAGTATTTATATTTGTTAGTTATTGCCAATCATCAGTCTTTCTGTTTTTCTGAAATGGACCACTGCTCGGTCCCCCAACCATAATTAAAATTTGCACTTTTACTCATTCATTATTGTTGTGTGTGTCAATTGGATGTACACTTGGTACAGATATTATTACAAACCATAATAAACTGTATAGTGACTAGAGGAGTCATCCAGCTGAGAGAGGGGCATCGTATTATCAAAGAAAATATATAAAACTGACCACTTGAATTAAATTTTTGCAAGGCTCATATTTGTTTGTTGTATCACTGATCATTTGACCCATATATTTGTACAAAACCTTTTTTTGGTTTCTGAATGTATGGGTTCTCAGTAAATATAGTGTTTTGATCTTTTTTTCAGTTATGGAATACTCTCAGTGGTGTGCCCTAGCATTTGAATTCAATGCCTAGTCACAGTTGTTACTTATAGTTGACAGTCAGGCTCATTGGGGTCGATTCTAATGATCTATTGGATCTGTGACTCAACCCTTGGATTAATTAACACTGAACCAATTTTAGGTTGGGTTGTTTCATTCAATATATAAGTCAAAAGTGTTATACGAATATTGTAATTTATTTTTATGTTATTCATGGTGCTTGACCTGCCATAGGGATTTAATGGTCCTGGTTTTTCTGTTTGTGCTTTCTGCCACCCCTGTGACTCCTTACTAGGGATTGGTGTTTGATTTTTTTCCCATTTTGATGTTACTGGGTCTTTCAACCATTGTATTACATATTTGGTTTAAAAACTATACTCCTTTGCTACTTTGGTGCTCCACCAGTCTTTATTAGTAGCATACCCCAACATTGTTCACAACATGGATCTAAATACTATTCTGTCTGGATTATGTGCTGATCGGCAAGATATAGCAGTATTTGGTATTGAGAAATTGCCAAGCAATGATCCAGTCAATTCGGTTCAGACTTCTGTGGTAGATTGTGATATGTTTTTCCATTCAATCACCAAAGCATTTAAGACTCTTAGATCAAACATTTGGCATCTCAAGTTATTCAAAGCATATTCGGCTCAAAACATGGCTCCCAGAGGATTACGAATACGAACACAACCTCTAGTGGGGAGGCCAGATGACAAATTAAACCAAGATTGGCAGGAGGCTCTTCAGACTGGATCCATGACATTTGTGAACATTTTGTTACAATATTATGAAAGGACAGTAGATTCTAATATACTTGAAATTAAAAACATATGTTCTGAGGTTCAAAAGTTTGAATCCTCTTTGAAATATCAGGACAATATCAAAAAACTGTCCTCAGAACTGATGGAGCATGAAAAACTTTAAAGGAACGTAAAATTAAGAAGTTTCATCGTGATTTTTCTGATTATCAACGGGTAAACCGCTTGATTTCAGCAGATCGGTTAGATTTATGGATACCAATCAGGTTAAAACAGGGCCCAGTCGCACCAAAAAGAGACCTCGGTCAATTCTTAAAAATAAGGGGATAGTTCATATAGCACGCCTGGTGATGAATCCTCCTCACGGATTTTGAGGGATCAGGGAGAGGGTTTCACCTAACAGGAAGAAAACTAACAAAATTTCCCTTTAGAGGGGCAAGGGACACCGGGGCAGAAAGCACAGAAAGACCGATCACCCGGTCTCCCTTCAAGGTCTTTTGGACAACTTCCTGAAATAGGAGACATATCAGGGCCAACTCAGAATGTGTTGAATCTATCTAAGACCATATTAACAGATGAACAGGTTGCACTCTTGAATAAGGGTTTGAACTATATTCCCTCATTTTTCAGCCAGGAATATCACATAGTACAGGATTTACAAGATTTTTGCAGGACTTTAAATCTTAGATTGTTCTTTGAGGATAACAAGTCGGAACCTTCTGAGGACTTCCGTTTTGGCAAGTCCTCATTCCAACCTCCTATGAACAAACACGTTTCCATTTTTATGGACACTATTTTGAGGGATATTCATTTTGAGAATATGGGACACATCATGTTGGCCAGCAACCTAACCCCTGATGACAGGATAGCCTTGAACACCTTGTGTGGCAATAAAGATATAGTTATTGTCACTGCTGATAAGGGAGGTGCAGTTGTGGTTTGGAATACTGCGGATTATGTCCATGAAGGGTTAACCCAATTGTCAGATGCTAAGTGCTACATGTACATGTCCATAGACCCTACACCGGTATTTAAGGATGAGATTGATTCTTTCTTGCGGTTGGCCTTTGAGGAGGGTATCATAAACAAGAAATGTTTGGATTCACTTATGGTTTCTGAACCGTCTAAACAGATATTGTATCTTTTACCCAAAATCCACAAGTCCTTAGAAAAACCACCAGGTAGACCAATAGTCTCAGGAATAGGCTCTCTGACTGAACCCCTATCGGCCTTTCTTACTAAATATCTGAAACCTCTGTTGGGACATATAAGATCAAGGTTGCAGGACACCACACAGTTTCTACAGTTAATTAGGGAGACCCAATTGGAACCCGAATGGTATTTATGTACTTTGGATGTAAAATCATTATATACAAGTATACCCCATTGGGCGGGTCTCCAATCTTTACAATACTGGTTGGAAAGGGTCAACCTATATTCACCGGGGTTCAACACTCTTTTGATATGTATGTCTGAACATGTGTTAAATAAGAATGTTCTGTATTTCCAGGGCCAGTGTTATTGGCAGCTACAAGGAACAGCTATGGGGGCATCTTTTGCCCCAATATATGCTGACCTTTTCATGGCCTATGTTGAAGAATATATGATCTATGATATATCACATAACATCTTTCAGGTGGAAATGGACATTTGGAGACGTTACCTGGACGACTGCTGGTTGGTGTGGCGGGCTGATGTGGGTTACTTACGGGAATTTGTTGAGTATCTTAATGACAATGTCTGGGGACTTGAATTTTCCGTGACGTATGATAAAAACTCCATTAATTTTCTGGATGTCACTGTATACAGGAACCTAGACAATACCTTGTCTACGAGGGTTTTCCGTAAGTACCCGCAATATAACACCTTGTTACATGCATCAAGTTTACATCCCCGTCACACTATCAGGAGTATTCCCATATCCCAATTTATACGTATCAAACGTCTCAGTTCCAACATTGAGGAATATCAATTGGCCAGTAGGGATCTCAGTCAGAGGTTTACCAATAGGGGATATGATAGATTTGATATTGTGTCTGCTCAGAGTAGAGCTAACAGTCTTGAGAGGGATGACTTATTACATTATCAGAATAAGAACAAAAATCAATCCTCTCGCAATACATGTGTCAGATTCATCACCACTTATGGTAGAAACATTAATATGATCAGAAACATTATCAATAAACATTGGAATATTCTACTGGCTAATGACAAGCTGCGAAGTATTTTGGGACCCCGTTGTCTTTTTTCATACAAACGTGGTAAAACCCTAGGCTCCTACTTTTCACATTTTAAACATATGGCAAGTGGGGGGACTATCTATAAACAATTGACACTTCATGGTGATGAACTTATTGGTTCATTCCCTTGTGGCCACTGTGGATCCTGCCAACATATGCTTAAATCCAAGGAGTTTACCAGTCGTAATACAAGTAGAGTTTTTGATATTAAGATCTTTGGTAATTGTAGTAGCGATTGGGTGGTGTACCTGGCTTCCTGTTATTGTGGGGGATTTTATGTTGGACAAACCTCTAGAGCTTTGAGATTTAGAATGAATGAACACCGCAGTGATATAAAAAACCATAAGGAGACCAGCGCCTTATATCAACATACACTAAAACATCCTCAGGCTAGGTTCACCTTTATGGTCATTGATCGTATTTCTGGAGACAGAACCAACAAACAGGGTTGGCATGGGTTACTGGATCAAAAAGAGAAATATTGGATTACTACATTGGGGGGTCTATTTCATCCCGGACTGAATGATCATTTATAGGAGAACATGGTTAGTCTGTAATAGTAATATTGACAAATAGGACACTAAGTTGTGGATTTTATTTGTCTCTTCCTTATATGTCGTTCTATATATATGGATTATGAACCTCAAAATACTCTGGTTCGGTATTGATCAGGGTTCTGGATATTGAGCCTTATGGGCCATCCCGCAACAGTATTTATGATATGGGCGGTGTCCATGTGTAGTTAATGGTCAATCTGTATTCCTGTGGTTGTAGGATTAACAGGTACCTAATATGCCGGTCTTTTGACTAAGCATTTGTATATGTTAGTTTAACATCACCTGAAACTAGTTGCACTTACTATCACATTTCTAGCCCTGGAGGTCAAGCCTTTATGTTTAGGGTCTTACCCTTTACCATTGTTGGTTAATTTTCATATTTTGTATAATGCTTATTACTTGTTTTGCCTAACTGCAAACCCACATACACACACACGCGTATATACAATTCAACCCCTCAAACACATGCCCTTTTTTGATATAGCATGTCTGAGCCCTCTCAATATAAGTATTTGATATATAATACCTTTGGTGCTTTCAATTAATAATTGTTCAATAGCTAGTGCCAGTGGCTAATCAAATACAGAATGACAAAAACATGAATATGAGTATGAGTACATGGCTAGATGGACATGCCACAATATACCAACAACTTGTTTAATTTTATGTATGTATTTATTTGGTGGTTATCTTCCCTGTTAAGGACGGACTTTACTAGTATATATATTTTTCACTGTATATTTGTATGACAAACTTCAAGTGCTTAAAAATATGTTTCAAATTTATGAATATTCATGAGCTTAATTTCTGATTGGCTCTTGATATGTATTTAAATGATGACTCAAAGGAACTTGACTATACTGTTTTACACTGAAGAAGGCTGTTTGCCGAAACTAGTCTGTTATTTATACCAGTATCTAATAAATTTATTGAACTCTGTGCTGCCTTGCTGGTCTATTTGGTGCTTTCTACTTGGTTTGGACCGTGCATTCCCTCGTGCATAGGACTTGGTTTGCACTGTTTAACTATGCACACTGCATTTCTCTACACTGCTTCAGCCTGTTATTACTCAGTGCTACTGGTTAACTATGCACATTGCATTTCTCCACACTACTTTAGTCTTTTTATAATCAGTGGAACTTGTTACCTATGCACATTGCATTTCACTACACTGCTTCACCCTGTTTATAATCAGTGGTACTGTTTAACTATGCACATTACATTTCTCTTCACTGCTTCAGCCTGTTTATAATCAGTGGTACTGGTTAACTATGCACATTGCATTTCTCTACACTGGTTCAGCCTGTTTATAACCACTGGAACTGGTGAACTATGCACATTGCATTTCTCTACACTGCTTCAGCCTGCTTAGTATCAGTGGTACTGGTTAACTATGCACATTCCATTTCACTATACTGCTTCAGCCTGTTTATAATCAGTAGTATAGTTTAACTATGCACAATGCATTTCTCTACACTACTTCAGCCTGCTTATAATCAGTAGTACTGTTTAACAATGCACATTGCATTTCTCAACAGTGCTTCAGCCTGTTTATAATCAGTGGTACTGTTTAACTATGCACACTGCATTTCTCTACACTTCATCAGCCTGTTATTAGTCAGTATTAATCAGTGGTACTGGTTAACTATACACATTGCATTTCTCTACACTACTTCAGCCTGTTTATAATCAGTGGTACTGGTTAACTATGCACATTGCATTTCTCTACACTGCTTCAGCCTGTTTATAATCAGTGGTACTGTTTAACTGTGCACATTGCATTTCTCAACACTGCTTCAGCCTGTTTGTAATCAGTAGTACTGGTAAACTATACACAATGCATTTCTCTACACTGCTTCAGCCTGTTATTAATCAGTATTAATCAGTGTTACTGGTTAACTATACACATTGCATTTCTCTACACTACTTCAGCCTGTTTATAATCAGTGGTACTGGTTAACTATGCACATTGCATTTCTCTACACTGCTACAGCCTGTTTATAATCAGTGGTACTGTTTAACTATGCACATTGCATTTCACTACACTGCTTCACCCTGTTTATAATCAGTGGTACTGTTTAACTATGCACATTACATTTCCCGTCACTGCTTTAGCCTTTTTATAATCGGTGGTATTTGTTAACTACGTACATTGCATTTCTCTACTCTGCTTCAGCCTGTTTATAAAATCTGGAATTGGTTACCTATGCACATTGCTTTTCTCTACACTGCTTCAGCCTGTTTATAATCAGTGGTACTGTTTTACTATGCACATTGCATTTCTCTACACTGCTTCAGCCTGTTTATAATCAGTGGTACTGGTTAACTATGCACATTGCATTTCTCTACACTGCTTCAGCCTGCTTAGAATCAGTGGTACTGGTTATCTATGCACATTGCATTTCTCTACAGTGCTTCAGCCTGTTTATAATCAGTGGTACTGGTTAACTATGCACATTGCATTTCACTACACTGCTTCAGCCTGTTTATAATCAGTAGTATAGTTTAACTATGCACATTGCATTTCTCTACACTACTTCAGCCTGCTTATAATCAGTAGTACTGTTTAACAATGCACATTGCATTTCTCAACAGTGCTTCAGCCTATTTATAATCAGTGGTACTGGTTAACTATGCACATTGCATTTCTCTACCCTGCTTCAGCCTGTTTATAATCAGTGGTACTGGTTAACTATGTACATTGCATTTCTCTACACTGCTTCAGCCTGTTTATAATCAGTGCTACTGTTTAACTATGCACACTGCATTTCTCTACACTTCTTCAGCCTGTTATTAGTCAGTATTAATCAGTGGTACTGGTTAACTATACACATTGCATTTCTCTACACTACTTCAGCCTGTTTATAATCAGTGGTACTGGTTAACTATGCACATTGCATTTCTCTACACTGCTTCAGCCTGTTTATAATCAGTGGTACTGGTTAACTATACACAATGCATTTCTCTACACTGCTTCAGCCTGTTATTAATCAGTGGTACTGCTTAACTATGAACACTGAATTTCTCTACACTGCTTCTGCCTGTTATTAATCAGTGTTACTGGTTAACTATGCACATTGCATTTCTCTACACTGCTTCATCCTGTTTAGAATCAGTGGTACTGGTTAACTATGCAAATTGCATTTCTCTACACTGCTTCAGCCTGTTAATAATCAGTGGTACTGGTTAACTGCGCAAATTGCATTTCTCTACACTGCATCAGCCTGTATATAAATCAGTAGTACTGGTTAACTATGCACATTGCATTTCTCTACACTGCCTCAGGCTGTTTTTAATCTGTGGTACTGGTTAACTATGCACATTGCAATTCTTTATACTGCTTCAGCCTGTTTATAATCAGTGGTGCTGTTTAACTATGCACATTGCATTTCTCTACACTGCTTTAACCCTGTTTATAATCAGTGGTACTGTTTAACTATGCACATTGCATTTCTCTACACTGCTTCAGCCTGTTTATAATCAGCGGGACTGTTTAACTATGCACATTGCATTTCTCTACACTCCATCAGCCTGTTTATAATCAGCAGTACTGTTTAACTTTGCACATTGCATTTTTCTACACTGCTTCAGCCTGTTTATAATCAGTGGTACTGTTTAACTATGCACATTGCATTTCTCTACACTGCTTCAGCATGTTTATAATCAGTGGTACTGTTTAGCTATGCACATTGCATTTCTCTACACTGCTTCAGCCTGTTTATCATCAGTGGTACTGGTTAACTATGCACATTGCATTTATCTACACTGCTTCAGCCTGTTTATAATCAGTGGTACTGTTTAACTATGCACACTGCATTTCTCTACACTGTTTCAGCCTGTTTATAATCAGTGGTACAGGTTAACTATACACATTGCATTTCTCAACACTGCTTTAGCCTGTTTATAACCACTGTAACTGGTTAACTTTACACATTGCATTTTGCTACACTGCTTCATCTTATTTAGAATCAGTGGTACTGGTTAATTATGCACATTGCATTTCTCTACACTGCTTCAGCCTGTTTATAATCAGTGGTACTGGTTAACTATGCAAATTGCATTTCTCTACACTGCTTCAGCCTGTTTATAACCAGTGGTACTGCTTAACTATGCACATTGCATTTCTATATACTGCTTCAGCCTGTTTATAATCAGTGGTGCTGTTTAACTATGCACATTGCATTTCTCTACAAGGATTCAGCTTATTTATAACCACTGGGACTGGTTAACTATGCACATTGCATTTCTCTACACTGCTTCAGCCTGTTTATAACCAGTAGTACTGGTTAACAATGTACATTGCATTTCTCTACACTGCTTCAGCCTGTTATTAATCAGTGGTACTGGTTAACTATGCACATTGTATTTCTCTACACTGCTTCAGCCTGTTTATAATCAGTAGTACTGTTTAAATATGCAATTTGCATTTCTCTACACTGCTGCAGCCTGTTTATAATTAGTGGTACTGTTTAACTATGCACATTGGATTTATCTACAATGCTTCAGCCTGTTTATAATCAGTGGTACTGTTTAACCATGCACATTGCATTTCCCTACACTGCTTCAGCCTGCTTATAATCAGTGGTACTGGCTAACCATGCACATTGCATTTCTCTACACTGTTTCAGCCTGTTTATAATCAGTGGTACTGGTTAACTATGCACATCGCATAACCACTGGAACTGGTTAACTAATTAGTGGTACTGGTTAACTATGCACATTGCATTTCTCTACACTGCTTCAGCCTGTTTATAATCAGTGGTACTGTTTAGCTATGCACACTGCATTTCTCTACACTTCTTCAGCCTGTTATTACTCAGTGCTACTGGTTAACTATGCACATTGCATTTCTCCACACTACTTTAGTCTTTTTATAATCAGTGGAACTTGTTACCTATGCACATTGCATTTCACTACACTGCTTCACCCTGTTTATAATCAGTGGTACTGTTTAACTATGCACATTACATTTCTCTTCACTGCTTCAGCCTATTTATAATCAATGGTACTGGTTAACTATGCACATTGCATTTCTCTACACTGGTTCAGCCTGTTTATAACCACTGGAACTGGCGAACAATGCACATTGCATTTCTCTACACTGCATCAGCCTGTTTATAATCAGTGGTACTGGTTAACTATGCAAATTTCACAACACTGCTTCAGCCTGTTTATAATCAGTAGTATAGTTTAACTATGCACATTGCATTTCTCTACATTATTTCTGCCTGCTTATAATCAGTAGTACTGTTTAACAATGCACATTGCATTTCTCAACAGTGCTTCAGCCTGTTTATAATCAGTGGTACTGGTTAACTATGCACATTGCATTTCTCTACACTGCATCAGCCTGTTATTAATCAGTATTAATCAGTGGTACTGGTTAACTATACACATTGCATTTCTCTACACTACTTCAGCCTGTTTATAATCAGTGGTACTGGTTAACTATGCACATTGCATTTCTCTACACTGCTTCAGCCTGTTTATAATCAGTGGTACTGTTTAACTGTGCACATTGCATTTCTCTACACTGCTTCAGCCTGTTATTAATCAGTGGTACTGCTTAACTATGAACACTGAATTTCTCTACACTGCTTCTGCCTGTTATTAATCAGTGTTACTGGTTAACTATGCACATTGCATTTCTCTACACTGCTTCAGCCTGTTTATAGTTAGTGGTACTGTTTAACTATGCACATTGCATTTCTCTACACTGCTTCAGTCCTTTTATAATAGTGGTACTGTTTAACTATGCACATTGCTTTTCTCTACACTGCTTCAGCCTGTTTATAATATGTGGTACTGTTAAACTAAGCACATTGCATTTCTCTACACTGCTTCAGCCTGTTTATAATCAGCGGTACTATGCACATTGCATTTCTCTACACTGCTTCAGCCTGTTTATAATCAGCGGTACTATGCACATTGCATTTCTCTACACTGCTTCAGCCTGTTTATAATCAGTGGTACTGTTTAACTATACACATTGCATTTCTCTACACTGCTTCAGCCTGTTTATAATCAGTGGTACTGGTTAACTATGCACATTGCATTTCTCTACACTGTTTCAGCCTGTTTATAATCAGTGATACTCTTTAACTATGCACATTTCATTTCTAAACACTGCTTCAGACTGTTTCTAATCAGTGGTTCTGTTTAACTATGCACACTGCATTTCTCTACACTGCTTCAGCCTGTTATTAATCAGTGGTACTGTGTAACTATGCACACTGCATTTCTCTACACTGCTTCAGCCTGTTATTAATCAGTGGTACTGTGTAACTATGCACACTGCATTTCTCTACACTGCTTCAGCCTGTTATTAATCAGTGGTACTGTGTAACTATGCACACTGCATTTCTCTACACTGCTTCAGCCTGTTATTAATCAGTGGTACTGTGTAACTATGCACATTGCATTTCTCTACACTGCTTCAGCCTGTTATTAATCAGTGGTACTGGTTAACTATGCACATTGCATTTGTATGCTGCTTGTTGATACTGTGTAGTAACTTGGGCTGAGTCTGCAATTAGTAAATTGTGATCACTGCTCTACCCTAGTGAACAACAACTAAACTAAACCTAAATAAAATGAAGTTAACATTTTTATAGCTCACATTTGGTATCACCACTCATTAAAATCTTTTTTAATTCATTTTCAGGAGCCCGGTCATTCATCCTAACTGTAACCTTATCCCTGATGATGACCAAACCCCAACCCTACATATTATCTTACTATAAAACCATTCCTGTTATCATTATTCAGACAAATCATTTCTGAAAATACTTTGTCTTTTTTAGTTGCGGGATTGTAGAAAAAGAATGTTTGCTCATTTTGTGAATGGTATAGTTTTTCTCTTTTCAGCCTTCAGTATTAGTTAAGTTTCTGTACAGAAATTGATGTACTAAGCTTTGATATTTTTAAACATTGATTTTATGAAAAATGTGTATGTGTGTCTAATATACAAATTATATATATATATATATATATATATATATATATATATATATATATATATATATATAACTTTAGCAAAAACCAGCACGTATTCCACAGCCAGGGTCCTCTGCTTACTTCACTAATCAAAAAACATTGAAGATTGTCGATTAAAAGACATAAAACATTTATTGATGCCAAATATAAAAAAATAAAAAAGTAAAACGCTGTTTCAGTTAGTATAGAGTTCCATGGTGGGTCATATTAAATGAGATAAGTGCTTTCGGATCCCAACACTGATTCTTCTACAGATCTAACTCTCCACTATCGTTTCTTAGCTTTTATAGAGCATCTCCACCAATAACTAGATTCCTTTGTAACAGCTCTCCCTTGTGGATCCTGTCATAACCGTCTCTTCAATTTTCTTCATTGCTTTTTGATTAGTGAAGTAAGCAGAGGATGCCCTGGCTGTGGAATACGTGTTGATTTTTGTTAAAGTTGTTAATTATCTTCTATGCAGCATTCTCCTGTTGGTTCTGGTTGTTTGTACATATATATATATATATATATATATATATATATATATATATATATATAAATAAATATATATATATGTGTGTTTGTGTGTGTGTGTGTTTTAATATAAGTGAATAATGTCTCCTCAAAAAAGGACAAAGTGCTCGAAACTGAAGTAGCCAAACATTAAAAAATTAATAATACAGAAAAGAATGTTAAAATTATTTTTTTTGATGGGAGGCAAGCTCCCCCTGCACTTCCCACTTGGGGTGCTTATTCATAGATTCATAGATTAGTACTAAGCTAACTGCACTTGCGAGCCATTTTAAGCCTAGCCAATTATCCCTTGTGAGACTCAAACCCTGCACCTTGTGTTTGTAAGGCAAACACCTTAACCATTAGGCCACCCTCCACCTCTCCTATTTGTATATGCCAATTCTAACTTTACATTAGGGTGCAGAAAGGGCAAGTTCCTATCCCCCACTGTAATGTGATCTTGCGATCTTGCACGTGAAAAGAGTGGGGATTTGCAGTGTTTCCATACTCCATCACTTTACCCCATATGTGAATGTGTGCATATGTGTATGTGTTCCTGTGTGTGTGTGTGTGTGTGTGTGTGTGTGTGTGTGTGTGTGTGTGTGTGTGTGTAAGTGTGTGTGTGTGTGTGTGTGTGTGTGTATATATATATATATATATATATATATATATATATATACGTGTGTGTGCCTACTTTTTGTTATCAGGGACAGAACACTAATTGTAATGTAATATTATCAGACAGAGCACAAACGCTGATACCAATGAATTATTTTCAGGCTGAGACCAGGAGAATACAATAGACAGAATTTAACAAAGTTGATATTTTTCAAATGGATGCATGCTTAGTGATGAATAGCTAAAAGCTATATGACTAAACATTCAAGTGAAACTTAAAAAGGAAAAAATGGCATGCAATTATAATTAAAAAAAAACTATAACCAAAAAAATCAACTATCATCATTTAAACTGTAAGACATGTAATACAACCAGCTAAAATGAGGCATATATAGATATAGTGTGAACAATTAGGTATATGGAGGAGGAAATGACAGAAATTAAGAAGGATTAAGGCCTTCAAATGGAATGTGGAAAGATGACAATGATGGTGGTTGGGGGTGAAACTTCATGTGTAGACTAAGAGGGTCTAGTATGAAGAGAATGAAAGCCTACAGAGAGGGGGATGGGTTCCCGCTATACTGCTATTATATACCAGTTAAAAACATTTGAGTTGCTAAGACTGCTTTAAGTTGTTTATGGAAGGCTTGGTATTGAAGGAAGGGTCTGTATCATTAATGGGAGGGTTATCCATATGTTGGGGGCTAGTTGTGAGAAACTTAATAAGTGCTGTGAAATTTATCCTTAGGCTTAAGTTATGATTTTCATGGAATTAGGATCTTAGGTTATGGGTAATCTGTCTTTTAGTTACACTGCTGGCAACAAAGCTGAACTTTATAGTTTTAGGAGTTTATCAGTGAGTGAGGTTAGAAGTAAGAAGCTGTTTTGCCCATTGATGGATTGCACTGATGCAAAGTGATTGCTAGGAAGAGACAAAAAGGGCCCTTTCAAGAGTGCTGTACTAGCTTCATAAATGAATGCTGATACTGAATTTGTGGTCACAACTGTGTGTGTGTGTGTGTGTGTGTGTGTGTGTGTGTGTGTGTGTGTGTGTGTGTGTGTGTGTGTGTGTGTGTGTGTGTGTGTATATACGTGTGTGTGCCTATATGTGTAGATAACTTTTACTTTTTGTTATCAGGGACAGAACACTAATTGTAATCTAATATTATCAGACAGAGCACAAACGCTGATACCAATGAATTATTTTCAGGCTGAGACCAGGAGAATACAATAGACAGAATTTAGCAAAGCTGATATTTTTCAAATGGATGCATGCTTAGTGATGAATAGCTAAAAGCTATATGACTAAACATTCAAGTGAAACTTAAAAAGGAAAAAATGGCATGCAATTATAATTAAAAAAAAAACTACAACCAAAAAAATCAACTATCATCATTTAAACTGTAAGACATGTAATACAACCAGCTAAAATGAGGCATATATAGATATAGCGTGAACAATTAGGTATATGGAGGAGGAAATGACAGAAATTAAGAAGGATTAAGGCCTTCAAATGGAATGTGGAAAGATGACAATGATGGTGGTTGGGGGTGAAACTTCATGTGTAGACTAAGAGGGTCTAGTATGAAAAGAATGAAAGCCTACAGAGAGGGGGATGGGTTCCCGCTATACTGCTATTATATACCAGTTAAAAACATTTGAGTTGCTAAGACTGCTTTAAGTTGTTTATGGAAGGCTTGGTATTGAAGGAAGGGTCTGTAGCATTAATGGGAGGGTTATCCATATGTTGGGGGCTAGTTGTGAGAAACTTAATAAGTGCTGTGAAATTTATCCTTAGGTTTAAGTTATGAGTTTCATGGTTAATTTGCGGTCACAACTGAAGTGCAGGATGATAGAAGCAAGCAGATTGCTACAGTTTCAAAGTAATAACATTTATTTTTTTTTTTTTTTTGCTCTTCAGCTTTGATTTGAGGTGGTGCCAGTTCTGGGATCTGCACAGGATGGCTGATGGCCTGCATAACTGCAATGATGTTTTCTTTTACAGCCTATGGAGATGAATCTGCAGATGGTTTTAGCTATGGTTTGAAGGTAAGTCAGATTTTTCTTGGGAAATTTGCTGTGCTTGAGAGATCATATTATAGTTGTACCATTTGAATCTCTTTGCCTGTGTCTACTCTAGTAAGCTTGGAAAGGAAGTGAGTGAACATTTTTGACCAGAAAAGTAATGAGTTGCTGATTTATTTGAAAATAGAAATAAGATGTTGAAGCCTTATATTTTGGTGAAGTCAGATAGCTAGGTATTTGAAGTGAAAAGGTGGTTGGCCCATTCATTGAAAATGGTTGAAAGTCTTTGTTTTGTAGAAAAGATCGCAGGATTTTGTCTTGTCTGTATACTTGTACAAATTTAACTTCAAGTAGAAAGCTAGAGAGGAGAGAACATTTTTTCACCTTCTGTTTTCATGGCATGAGGGGAAGTTTTGTTTCTATAGATGGCCATGTCATCTACATGTATGACAATATTAAGCTGTTGCAGGTTGATTGTTAAGGTGGCCAATAAATAAGGAGAAAGTAGAAATAGTAAAATGGATCCTTGAGTCACATTTAATTAGTGTGACAAAGTCAAAAATTAAGAGCTGATATAGAGTTTAGAGTATCAACTGTTTAGAATGTCTATGAACCATGTGAGAGAGCCTTGGCTGTTTCCTGCTGAGGTTCGAGAGAGTTTATTAGAAGATGATGGCCCAACAAATCAAAGTTTGTCTGATTTATGAAGAAGCACCTGTTAAAAATCCCTTGTTCATGTTCATGACAATATCACTGGTGAAGGTGTGCAGGGGGTTCCCTATCAGAAGCCTGAAACACTATAAGCTTGAAAATCAAAATCCTGAAACCAAAAGCCTGAAAATTCAAAATCCCGAAAACCCAAAATCCTGAAACTCAAAATCCTGAAAACACAAATAATGCTAATATGTCACTATAAAGACACTAATATCTACCAACTGACCCTGACCCTAACCCTAACCCTAAGGTCCGTCAATATCGCACACTCACCTGACCCGCGCCCTAACCCTAACTCACTTAAACCACCCCTAACCCCAATATTTGTCACTAATGCATACATGCCTAACCTGCGCCCTAACCCTAACTCACTTAAACCGCCCCTAACCCTAACATAAAACCAACCGCACACTCACCTGAACCCAACGCATGACCTAACACCACAGGGCTAACAATAGCAAAGCCACAATGACGTCAGTATGTCCATTTTGTGTTTTCAGGATTTTGAGTTTCAGGATTTTGGGTTTTCGGGATTTTGAATTTTCAGGCTTTTGGTTTCAGGATTTTGATTTTCAAGCTTATAGTGTTTCAGGCTTCTGATAGGGAACCGTGCAGGGCTATTATGGTATTATGGCCAGCCCAAAAGCCATGGTAATGTGGCAAATGGGTACAACTTTTTTTGTTTATTCTACAAATTTGCTGAAGATTTTGCCTAGGGTAGGTAGGACTGAAAGTGACAAAGTCCTTGGGGTTTTCAATATGTGTTGCTTACATATGGTGTTTGTCAATGCTTATTTCTACAGTGCAGGCTCTGTGTTGGAGGAGACCTAAATGCTGTGTAGATTGTAAAGAGTGGGAAGTATATTTGCTTGGCACAATAAACCAAGGCAAAAAGTAAGCTTCACCTATTGATGCACCTGTGGTGATTTTTTATAATTAATTTCATATATATATATTTTTTTAAGTAGAAATCAGTGCTGGTTGAGGGTGGATTGTGGATTGAGTACTGGGATGATCTATGTGCTCTGTAGGTTGGAATGTAGTATAGAGAATTAATTAAAGATGTTTATTTTTCTTAGACTGATAAAGTGGGAAGTGTATTTATGTGGGAATGTATTACAAGGAGCATATCCTGTAAAGCAGGTCATTGCTGATGTTAAGAGTTTTTTTTTAGGGATATTTATCAGTACATTTTGCGAAGCGTGAATGAAATTAACTTTATGGGTTCTGATAACTTTTCTGTCCAGGTTTTTGTAGGCTTGAAATTTCCCTCAGGTTTCAAGGGATGAACATTTTTTTCATTTGAGCCTGGCTTTATCTCTGAATTTGAGTAAGTGACCCATTTATTATGCATGTATCCACATAGCTGTGTTACTACAGGGAAGTATTTGTCATGCAGGTTAATCTTCAACTATTCAGTGCAGTGATCCTCCCATGATTTTTCTGTCACTTGTTAGGCAGCAATCACTGGATAAACTACTGGCAGACTTCACCAATGCCCCCTTAACAAATAAAAGGATATTTTTGAGGGCATGACTGGAGATATCCACTTTCTGCTTTGTGGAGGTAAGTTGCTTGCTTATTATGTTTAGCCCTATATTAACTTACATGTTGACATCATTTTGGGGAATAAACCTGTCATGAGGCAAATGTTGCAGGTCATTTCTGCCCTGGCTACCTAGGCATTAATTTACTTACAGCTGCTCTATACCACATATGCCCCCCCCCCCCATGGTAGACAGTCCCATCCTCCCTGCAAACACTCTCAGGATCCTGATCCACTAATCAAACTCAGGCGACCTTAGCCATAGAAAGAGTTTTGTCTATGTATGCCACTGGTCTGGCTTTAGAGGAGGTGAGTGTTTTAGAGGAAAGATTTTTTTGAGAGTTGGTATAATGCTTAAGGTGTCAACCTCACAGCGAGAAGGTGCGAGGTTTGATTCTCATATGGAATGCATGGCTAGGCTTAAAAAGGCCCATGTGGTCAATAGCCTGATAGTAACCTAGGAACCTAAGTTAGTTTGTACTAATGCGGAAATGGAGAAAGGAGATTCTGCCAATAGGGATTACTGCAATTAGAGGTACAGAGAATAGGCAACAGGGGGCTGCAATTTACTGCAGAACACTGGCAAAGGAACCAAGGTATCACTGGGAGCAAATAATTAGAGAGGGGAAGGTAACAGAATGGGAAGACGCAAAGACTACATTTGGTGTGCAGGCAAGAGACTGCCTTCTCTATCAAGGGTTGATATCAGAGTATAGGCAAACAGAAAGGAATATGGGAATGCTAAGGAAAGACCAACCTGGTAGAGTTTTCAGTTGAATGTATGACAGAAACTGCTCTTAAAAAAGGAATAATTAGTAGGGCATATTGAATAGGCATAATAACTCTAGGAATCAACTGGAGGAGGTTAGAAAGGATTGGGAAGAGAGAATGGATAAACAGTTCACAATGAAACAATGGGATGACATATGTATGTCTCCCAAATATGCAATGAAGTTTAGAAGATTTCAAATTTTTGCTTAGAAGTGTTATCAGAGGTATCTTTGTACCCCAAGCAGACTCCAAAGAAATTTTCCTCAGGTAGATTGCAAATGTTAGAGGTGTGATGAGAAAGAAAGATGTAACTGGTAGCATATTTTTTTGAGTGTAGTGAGTTGGCAGATTTTAATATTCCCCTGCAGACTACTCTGTCAGAAATACTGCATGAAGAAATTGGTGTAACTAAGGAAAAGATTTTCTGAGCTGTGATACAGGCTGTGAATTGCCTAGACATAGTAAGGCTTTATGGAGTTTAATTCTAGTGGATGCCAAAAAAGCAATCATTAGAAAATGGAAATCAAAGTCTGAGCCAACCATATTAGAATTAGTGAATACAGTAATAGAGACAAAAGAGCTGGAAGTGGGATCTTTACAAAAGGTAGGAGCAAATTACATAAAAAAATGGGGATTGTGGGAACAATACATGCAGAAAAATGTTATGAGATTTAAGGGAAGGTAGGAACTGAATGAGATATATAATGTTCAATTGACAATGACTGTATAGAATATCATACGTTATGTATAGTGTCTGCAACTAAAAATATGTCAATATGGTTTATTTTCTTTTATACAAATACCTAATTGCCTATATCATAAATAATAATTCAATAAAGATGTTTTTTGCTTTAAAAAGCGTATTATAGCATAAAACAGTACTTTGTGTCATTATTAGGTGACATAAAAGGGGGCAGTGATTTGTAAAAGAATGGGAGGAGTTTGGGGGTGGGCATAGTCTTTTGTGCAATGTTTGTTTTCAGAAGATCCATAAGGGAGTGTTTTCTTGTTAAAAATTGGAATAGTCAGCCTTTAATTTATTGAGTAAGGCCACGGTCTGTAAAACAGTGAATAGCTTCAGAATTGGTAAGTTGCAGGAAGTTGATGGTGAAGTCGCTGTGGGATGATGTGGATGATAATGGTTTTGTGATTAGTGAAGTGTAAAAGATTTCGCTAAGTAGGAGCGTGAATTCTGTGACATTTTAGAGGGGTTCATAGGCTAAAGATAGTTTAATTTGTTATTTTTGTTGAAGGGTTAATTTGTTATGCTTGTTATTACATAGCTGTATGATTTGCCAGTTTAGTATATGGTTGTTGTTAGATGTGTTCTGTGTTAATAAAGAGACGACAAGGATTTCAGTATTATGGTTCCTCCAACCAACTGCTGCTGAGCAGGTAGTAATAACTGGGAAAGTGGTAAATAATATTGGTTGGGTCAGCTTTTAACCAGGATTCACTGACAGATACTATGTCTAGCCTGTAGGTTTTAAGAAATGAATCCAGCTATTTCAGTTTATGCTTAACATTACCTGCACTAAGTGAGGCTATTCAGATTTGTTAAGAAGTTGAGGGCAGGACAAATCTTGAAGTCTAGGGATTATTTCAAATTAACTTTGAACTACTAGGACATCTATTAGTGGATTTAACCTGATTGTAATTCTTAGGAGTTTGGTGAGACGTTGAAAATGTGACTTTCTTTTCTGGGAGATGGTTGATTAGTAGAAGGTAGGAGTGTCTAAATTATGTTACTAATTACAACCATTTTTTTTTCTTCTCCCCATAACAATGAAACCATCATACTTCACCTTTCTTTCTAATCATTTATCTGCACCCTCATAATTTACTCAACTGTCCTGTCTGATCACACTTCCCATGGATAACTCTGTGAAATACGAGGCAAGGGACAATCTGCTCACAGTTGCCCCTTCCATTACCCCATTTGTACCCCCTTTCCAGAGGTGCTTCTGTAGAACTGGGCAGGAGTTGATCAGAGGGAGTGAACAATCATGTATTGCACATTGTGTTTGAATCTCTGGTCTTATGTCACAATTATAATCCTTTTTTCCCCATACGTACTTAAATCATTCTGTTGAGGATGTACAGTTAAACTCTTATAAGGCCTCCCAGACCAACAGGTGACACGATTGTCAGCCCTGCCCCTTCAAATGGCTGCATTTTTTGAGACCCCCAGTCCCCAACACAGCTTCATTGCAAATGTGTACCCTGACGTAAGTACCCTTCCTTTTCTTCAAAAAGAGATAAACAGGTGTCATCACCTTACTCTATTCTCATATCAGCTCCACCACTCCACAGGATGTGTAACAAGTATCAGCTAGGATACAATCAGGGCTTTATCTGTCTGTGCCCATGCAGATGCCTCTTATTTTGAATGTTGGTGTTTCTTGATAAGATATATGGCCCTTTACTCCTTTGGACTGTTACTGAGTCTATAATTCATTGCACTGAGTGTCTGCCCCTTACACTAATTTGACCACAAACTTCCCTCCCTTTCCTTATTCATGATGTTGTTAGTAAGAAAAAATATATAATTGTATACAGACAGAGTAAATTAATGTTCAAAAATAAATGGGAGAGACAAAGAAAAAATATACTTTTTCATATTCTTAATCTTAGCAGATTTGCACTTTCTCTAATTAATGTTTATTAGCTTAGCATTTTCTCCCTTATGCTACTTTCTATTATAGTATCAGTATATTTAAACTATGTCAGTGCTTCTAATTGTTTCTTGCATGCTTGTTTTTTTATGTTATATTTATCAAATTTATTTTGCATTCTCTTTTTATGGAAAGTGTTGCTTTTGAGAATAATACAATTCTTATTTGATATTTTGTCTCTGCCTACTTGGCCGGGTCATAGCTGAAAAGTCTCCTAGGACCAGTTCACATGCCTGGTAAACAAAGGTTTGATAAGGTAATTAAGTAAGCGATTGAGATAATTCACCTTCCCTTAGTACTCCATAGTTCTGGCAACAGAAATGGCAGAACAAAATCAATTGCAATATAGTTTTAAGTTGAGATCTCTATCTTACTGAAATATTAGAGACTTGGTTGTCATAAGCCTTCTGTATTTCTTCCAAGTCCAATGGCACCACTAGTTGTAGAAACTGGGACCTAAATCTACACCAGCAGATAAATAAACTGCAGTTGTGGGACAAATTTATAACTTAGCTCCTTCCAAATCTCAAGAATAAGATTCCTCTGAATGTTAAGCAGAGTAGTTCACCATCATCCTTTAAACATAAGCTAGATGACTGGATGGATATCCACAAATTTAGTCTGGGATCGACTGGTATGGCCTGCATAATGAAAGAAGATGTGGCCTGAAAGATGGTACTGGCAAGGTGCAACTGATTGTTAGACTCATTGGGCCTGGAATATCTATGAATCTGTGAAAGGTAGTAGGAAAGTGCAGATGAACACAGAGCTGTAACTAGTTAGGGATGAAGGTGGTGGCTTCCCAAAGCACAAACTGTTAGGGGAATGGCAGGCACTTCCCAATGCAGGGGGAGTACAGTACTGGGTTTGCTTATGGAAGCCACAAGGATATCATGGCTTCACAATGAATGTCCATCCTGCATTTATAGTCATGACTGAGGTGGTCAGCGTATGGTAATTTAATTGCAGTAAGCTCTTTCTCACATTTGTAGCAAGCAGCAGGCCACAATTCTAGAGCATAAAGGAATTTTTTTTTCAGTCCTGAATTGAGGATAGTGCTAGTTTGAGTGTATTGCACAGTGAAACAGATGACTCAGCTGTGGGTCTTGTTAAGGGGGCTTTTATGAGCAAAAGGTAATAAAATGACACTTGAAGGCAGACAATGTGAATAAAAAAACTAGTCAGTTTAGATTTGTTACACACTTGCACTCTTTATATATGTATTTATACTGCAGTGTGTGTGCACATGTATGTGTTGTGACATAGTTTGGTCAGGAGGGTGAAGCCAAAATGAAAAGACAAATCCATCTACTGGTATAACTGTGTAACCAGAGAGAATCAGTGATTAATCCTTGTTTACATTTTTTTCTCTCTTTTCTTTTAATTTTTAGAGGCTTCCTATGCTTATATTATAAAAAATAGTTCTTAAATGAAACTGTACATTTTTGTAACATCAACTCACTTTTTGCATTCCCTTTATTTCCACATAGTACTGCACTTTAACATGCAAGCCTGTTGTGATGATTAGGGAGAGATGGGTGAAGGCTGCCAGCCTAGTCAAATAGAATTTGATATATAATCTGGCATTTGTAAATAAATGTAAAATACAGGCATGTTTCTTGAGTGTAAAAGAATACTGTGAAATGTGGAACTGCAAAATATGTGACAACATTGCACTCTACTGGCCCAGTGAAGCATGTTGTGACCCTTTCATGTTAGAATTCAGCTCCAGTGTGTCTGGATGAAGGTTTCATGCCCATTGTTTTAAGACTAAAGTTTATGACCAGAATTTAGATGTGGAATGTGCTTTATTGCTCTGATTTCTGTTACAGTATACATGTGAAATGACTTATATCGTTGTAAGTTTTTGAGCAGGTGTTTGATTGCTAAATAATGCAGTTTGTGGCCTGAGAACTCCAGACTAAGTGCCAAAAATGATGTAATTTGGGAGGGCCTTAGAGACATGTTTATTAGTAATATTTAAATACTATTTCTCACAAGAGACTGGGAGCATTTTGATCTTGGATATCTAACTCAGCACTCTGCCTAAGCTCACATGTACGTTTCTAGCACTGTGATTTCTTGTAGGAATAGTTAAAGCTAGTAAAGATTAATTAGGTATTTTTCTTTGAAATCAGACCTGTCCTACTGTATTATTTTAAGCTTCTGTGTGATCTCTGAACTCTTAGATATCTCTGTGGTGTAGTAGTTTTGTCTTGTGTTTTAATCATTTATTATTAAATATTTTTAAAACCTTTTACCTGTGGCTGGTTTATGTAGAGATAAAGTATGCTTTAGAGTACATTATATATTTATAGAGTTTATTGTAATAAGCCCTTCCAATAAGTCTTGAGACTGACTAGTCATACTACCACTAGATTATAATAATTCACAGTAATAATTGGACACCCTTTTAAGGGCCTTTTAGTAGCTGATAATTAACTGGGTGCAGGCAGGAATTACTAGTGTATGGTCTGGGTAATAGGGGCACAGCTGGAGAACCTGTGTCAGCCTTTTGCAAGGAAAGTCTGTGTGGTTGTATAACCTCTTCTCAAAGTGTCAAAGTGTGTGTGTGTGTGTGTGTGTGTGTGTGTGTGTGTGTGTGTGTGTGTGTGTGTGTATTTATCAGCTACCTGGGCAGAGACACGAAGCACTGGTTGGACAGAGAGGGTACTGGAGGTTTTAGCTTGCCAAGTTAGGCTGAGACTTGGACCCTATAGCTGTGCCAGTGGGGAATCTTATTGGGGACCTGGTGAGCAAAGGAGTAACCAGCCACAGACTGACTGTGATCTCTGTGTGCACTTAAGGGAAATTGTACTTTACTGTGTGTATTAGTTATCCTTTCCTCTCTTCTATGAGATGACCTCCCTGGTGTTGGTGGTGAGGATTGAGGCTCCTTGATTGCTGGGCCAGGGCATGGTCGTCACACCTGTCTTATGTATTAAGTATCAGTTTTAGAAAAGTAACAGTCTCTCTTCATTAATTCTAGGTGACTACTGTTTGCTGCCATTCGATGTCTCTCTTCCTTTTCTCTTCTTTCCCACTTACAGGCTCATATAGAGCAGCAAAGAATGGTGACAAGCTTCACATTGTGTGAGGATGATGCTATTATAATTTGGGCTTAGTGAGACAATTATCTTAATATGAAATGTTGAGAAGAATGTTTTGATTTCCTGCATTCTGCTCTGATGAAGTGGAGTTATGCCGTATTTATAGGAAATGAAAATAATGAAAGGGTACGTAACATGACAAGCATTACCCTTTATCACTGATATGAAAAAGTATAATGCACATGAGGAAACTCTTATTAGAATTTAAGTACTCTGTGATCAATGTAACTTCACCATGAAATATAAAGCAGAGATTCTTCGTCACTGAATGTTATTTCTGTAATCCTAGTTACAATATCATTATGAAACCCTAACTCACATATAGATAAGTAGGCAGGTAGACAGACAAATAAATACACAGACAGACAGATATACTGGTTGATAGAAATGCTCTTACATACTTCCAAAGTTGCTTGAATAACAGTTGTTGCATTAGCATGCGTTTTATGAAGGATATGAAGTCTTTGCATTAGCATGCGTTTTATGAAGGATATGAAGTCTAAAACATCCATGTCTGTCATTATTTAGTTGCAGTCCTTGGTGATTTGTCAGAAAACCATACATTTATGAAAAATAGAGCAAGAAGTATAAAGGAAACTCAGGGAGATTCTTAGAAAGTTGAGACAGATAGGTAAACAGGTAGATAGATGCATACATACATAAATGCACACAACAATATAATCTGTATCACTGTATACACAGAATATGACAATGTAACTTGCATCGTATTTTGCAAAGAAGCATTAATTTGTCAGATTGTGCAACATGAGATATTCATGTTACTATAGATGAATGCAGATGTGCACTTCTGACTTCAGTCTATTTAGTTCTGATGGACTCTAGTGTTTTTAAGACAACTGTTTGTTGCTATGGTTAGGCTGGTACTTCTTAATTACGGTTTTATTCAGACTGCCTGGGGATTCCCATCACACTGAAATACAATATTACTGATAAACATCCAGGACCTTTTATTTATTTGTTTTTTTGCTTGTTTTTCTTATTTAATGTGGTTACTGAAGCAGTACTTATCTCAGTGTTGGATTATTTAATTTTGTTCATGGTTGTGTCTGAATTTCAGTTGTGCAAAGCCTGGTTTGTGGACTCTATTGCTCAATCTTTTCTTAGTAGTGATTGCATTTTCCTACAAGAAAAGGATATTGCTCTCAACATTGACAGTTTGAGTCTTCTCCTAGCAAGACCTCGACGTAAAACAGGACCATTTTAGTGAGGGATCTCCCTTCAAAAGTCTTTATTCGTAGGCTTAAATCAAGTTATCATGTCTTAAAGAAAATAGTCATTCTTGCAGAATTTAGACTATTTTCCTTTTGTGTGATCTCAGAGTTGGTGTATTTAATAACGTTCTTACATTTAGTACTTACAAAGCTATTTATTTTACCATATATGATTACCTTCTCTGTGGCTATTTTATTGGTTTTACAGCTGTATTCATTTGTCACTCCTGCAAATAAGATATGCTTGTTCTTCTGTAGCATAAAATGTTGCACAATGTGCTTTCTCCATCAAACGCCTTCAAAATGTTCATCTCCAATTTCTGTTTTCCTACTTGTAGACTTTACACCATATAGTTTACCAGCACGTTTCCAGTGCATTCACTCAGTGTGTGACATCACCACACATTCTTACTATTATTACAGTTTGCATGTTAGGCTCATACACCTGTTATTTTGCAGCTTGTCCTCTACCTCTTAATGCAAAAAACATCTATTTGAGATCCATACATAGTCACATTCCAATAAGTTATGAAAGAACAGAATAATGACCCACAGACTCCCCAGACTCTGGAGGCCCTCTTCAAAAAGAACCTTGACGATTGGATGGGGGAAAGGAAATTCATCCCGGGGATCACATCAGATAGCGGTCCAGGGAAGTAAATAGTGTGGGAAGAAATAGCCAGGGAATTGTTATGGCTAGGCTTGTATAGGCCGTAGGGCTGATAGCCTAGTACCAACCTATGAACCTATGAACCTATGGTAATGAATGCAGTGATACAGCACTAAATGACTATGAATCTCAGGACAAGTGTGTTACAATTTTCAAAGCTGTAAAACACTTTGAGAGTAACTAAAAATATTATTCTCTCTCTCTTTCTCTAACTGCTGGTACAAGGGAAATTGTAAAGCTCCATGTAGTACATAAAGGATTGTGATTGGGTTACCTATTATAACAAACTTGTCATGTGTTTAAATACTTCTTGAGTGTGCAGCAAAATGAAGTTTGAGTGGTGAATCTAGGCATCCAAGTTGGGAACACAGGCAAACTTTGTAATACATGGAGCTTTGGGCCAGTTTCAAAAAGACTTACTCTCACTTTAAGAGTCTTAATCTGGTATAAGACCTTTCCATAAAGCAGGCTTACATCAGAGTAAGCCACTTACACTGAAACAAGTCTTTTGGAATCAGAACAGGGTTACACAGGAGAAAGTCACTAACACCAAGAGCAAGTATTTTGAAACTGGGCCCCTTATCTGCTCCATGTATTACCAGTTATAGGGAAAAAAAGTGTAGGAACACTAAATGCATATTATATGGCTTTCAAATATGAGAATCAATTAGTTTTGACACCCAAACAGTTCAGAGAAGTGAAATGTCTTTCTGAAGACTGAATGGCTTTAAAAGGTGTTAGACATTTTGATATGCCACACTAGGTTCTTGTTGTTGATCTGTGATCACCAGAATCTATCTTTGTTATGTTCTGCAGCAACACTGGGGCTTAACAGGGTTTAGAGATGCTTAACAAAAGCATGTTAAACACATTTTTGATTTCAACAATGAGGTTAACAAACCTGTCTTTTACCCTAATTTTAGAATGTAATCATGGTGTTCCATGTACTCTGCTCATCATAATCCCCTCAGTTATGCCTGAGGTACGGTGAAACTCAGCATGATCCTGATCTAATTTATAACTAGAAGACTGCATTTCTGTTACAGATAGCTTAAACTGCATAACATATTTAGCCTGGTAAAAGGAGAAAAAACAATAAATAAAATAGACTGCATCCATAAAAAATAAAAACAGACATTTTGTCATGTTGAGATGTCCATAAATAATAAAAGCAGACCTTTGTTGTGTTTTTATGTCATAGTGGGATGTTCATATGACATTACTTTTGAATTTTTGACACTGACCTGTACTTGACTGGACAACACCTGAGTCTACAGTCTGTCCCATAAGATCATACTGATTTAATCGAGACCCATCCTCAGCAACCACAACTGACTTCTCTGGCTCCTTTGTCCATTTGTAGACAACTTCAGCTTGTGTATAGGCATCTAAATGGATAAATATTTGTCAGAGTCATTATATGCCTTGCTAACCAGTGTTAAAGCATTGCAGTATACCATTAACAAACGATAAACTTAAAAATATTTTACTATGTTTTCCAGCCACGCAGTTGCTTATAGTTATTAAATTTGGGACATCAACTCATGTTTTTGTCAGTCTACTGCCTCTAGCTGCTGTGTTGACCCATTTCCTCCAGACCTGGTTCACTCATTCTGTTAGGGGTGAGCACACCAGGATCATGTATAATATCACACACAGCCTAAAATCTCTCTCTGCACCCTGAGTAATGCTTCAGGAGTCAGTTGTAGAATGGGCACTGCACGGTACCGATCCTGCAGGTACCCTGCTCCCATTAAAGAAATGTCTATAGCCTTTCTGGTCTCCTTTGAGAAATTTAACAGTATATGCTCCCTGAGATAAGTAAGTACAAGTGGCCCCCATAGTCTGTCACTTCAGCACCTCTATTAAATCCTCATCAGTTATCTAGGCATAGCCAGAACTTGAACTCCCAGCACCAAAGAATTAAGCAACTCACTCTGAATGCTTACTGAAGTTCAGAAATTATACAGAATTTTAATGTAGTTTAATCATGTTCTAATCTAGACTCATGAACATGTTTTAGGTTATATAAAACTGTAACTGAATAGAAAAGATAAATTATAATAGCACTTTAAATCAAAATATATTTTGCTTAGCTCCGATTTTTCTGCTTAAGATTTTATGTGTATCATTTTCTTGTTTCTTAATTTTCCTATGCTAACCATGCAATTATTTAAAGATTCATTTTGTTGGACCATGAATGTGTGAGCTTAAATTCTATAGATTTTAATTTTTATGCACGTTTTTTTTAAATCATAGTATTTACAGCAAAGATGTGTAAATAAAATTTATTTTTATAGAGCATTCACTAAAATTCAAGTTGCTTTTAAAAATTAGCTCCTCTAGAATACATTTTTATGACGAGCTGTTGTGTGAAAATGGGAACTGTTGAAGACAGCATGTATACAGAAACATTGTCAACTTACAGCTGCCAAATTTCAGTGGGCAAGCATGTGCATCCATTGGGAAATCTTCTAAATGCATAGGACATTCTGCTCGTACTGTTAATCTGCAAAAAAAATTACATTTATTTGTGATGAAAATTAGTCAATTATGTGAAAATTTTAAAATACAGATCATGAGAAATATTATATGCATGCACATACTGTACATATACCCATAGGGACAATATTGCTCCCACTACTTATAGTTTAATCAGTTTCCCTTATTATGCAAGTTTTTTTTCTTTTTTTGTACTATATATATATATATATATATATATATATATATATATATATATATATATACACACACACACACACACACACACACACACACACACACACACACACACACATACACATACATGTTAGGGCTTCATGTTAGGGCTTCTAGTTCTTCAGCACTAACAGTTTCCAGAGAGTCTTTGCACCCTCACCTCAGAATGCAAATTTATTATTTCTGTACAGGAACAGCATGAAGAATTAATGGGATTATTGTATATATAACAGGAAAAAACAGACCTCCTGGCTTACAGCAGTCTGCAGCTGATGTCTTTTTGTGAAATCCATACTCACCACTTCATTACTAACCATTTTCCAGATGACTGTCTCCCAAATTACTGATTTCCATCATACCTGTCAATCTTTTACCCCAAGAAATCTGGACAAAGCCTAAAATAACAGGGGAATGGCCCAAAATAAATATTGCTGTTTTAAACTTGGAATGTTGCTAGGATAATGAGGTTTGTGATAGGCTGCACTTTCTGAAGGATATGAAGTCTGAAGCTCAAATATATGTCTTTATTTACTGACTTTAATCTTCAGTGATTTGCCAGAATGCCAAAACTTTTATGAGTAGCAGATCAAAAATATGAGGCAAAAATCTAAACATTGTGCGAAAAATCTGGACAGATCAGTGGTATGATTGTATATGATTCATCCATTTTCAAGACAAATTAAAAACATTTTCATAAAATTTTTAAGAAATGGCTCAAATATATTTTTCTGTAAATCATCTTTAGATTTGGATCCTAACCGAAAAACAAGTTAATAGGTTCATAGCCATAGGTTCACATGTGATTGCTAGGCTAATACTTTCCAAATGCATCTGACAAGTTTTGACACCTCAGAGTTATTTTAAGGGATATATGTAGGCTTGGGTATGGGTGGTCCAGCATTTACACACTGCCTTGGTTTACTAGTGAGTTACAAGTGACAGACCATGAGTTAATTTCCAGTTCCCCAGCCACTGGTCAAGAGAAGCTTGACTTGGATTAGAAAATAACTCTGCTTCACATGAATGGGAAGCCTATTCCAGTAAAGGGGTAGTCTCTGAGACTCATATCTGTCCCTCCAGCATATCCTGTTTATGTTGCCTATGAGGTTTAGGTCTCTAGATTAGGTAATGCTGATGTTATTTGTTTTGTGGATGTACACCTGGTCTATCAAAGCAGCATCAGAGGATGTTTTGTCTGTCTGGTCAGGTACATACTGAAGTGGGCATGTCACTCAAATGATAGCTGAGTATGGTGGAACAATGGCATCTGAGGACATTGATGTCATAACCCTGTTTATAAGTACTACAGCATAAAATTATTTCCTTACTTTCATAGACACATGATGGTCAAAGGCTAGGTTACTTCTATATGTTATCTCAAATCCTTGACCCCCTAGGTGAGCTATTAGGATGTGGTAATTTTAGGGGTAGATGACTTTCCAAAGGATAGTATTAGTCATTTACTGACACTGAGATTTAGACCATGGCTCTGGCACTAGATATTGTTTTTTTCAGGCCTTCTTGGAGAATATTGATTCTTTGGGAGGTTATGTGACTGCACCTCATTTGCAATCATCTGCAACCTTAGTCAGCCAGAAGCCATTGACACTGGCCTTGACTTAAGTGAAGCAGATGACAAAAAGGAGTGACCCCAGCACAGAGCCTATAGTGAATCTGCTGCTGACTGGCCTCTTTGTGGAGGTAAACTATCCCTATCCTAACCTCTATCTGTCACTTTCCTGAATGCTTTGATCAAGTCAAGGTAGGCAGTATACAATGTTTTGTCCTCATCCATTACTTTGGTGTCCTTCTCAAAGACGTCCACTAGGCTGAGTAGGCATGACTTTCCCTACATGAAACCAAACTGGGTTGGATCTAGTGTCTGAAGGTATCTGCTATCCTTGTTTATCAATTCCATGATAATACTTTTCATAGTATTGCACATGAGACTAGTCAGACTTATTGGTCTGCAGTTACCTGAGTCTGTAGATGGCCGACCCTTGTGCAGAAGGATTACATTTATAGTCCTCTATTTATTTGGCATGAAGCTTAATTGGAGGTTATCATTAAATATTGATTTCATGGCTCTGACAGAATGTGTTTCATGCTGTTGAAGTATTTTGGGATATTACTGGGGCCAATGAATGCAGTGTTCTTGGCTTTGGAGAGTGCAATGAGGACCTGTTCTCTAATGATAGCTGGGGTAGCTGTGTTTGAAGGTATTTCATGAGGTGTGTTTGGGGGAGTAAAACTGGAGCTAAATTTGTCATCCAGTAGATCTGTTATATCATCCAGCTCATTATGGGTGGCTCCATGTACAGTTAGTTTGGCACATTGTTATGTATTGTCTTTGAAGTTGCATACATAGCTAAAGAATGCCTTGTGATTGTCTTTGGGTTGGGAGGCTATTTTTACATTAAGTTTGACTTTGGTAGACTTGAGTAGCCCCTCTGAGCTGCTTGTTTAGATTGACAAGGGAGTTTTTACTTTGCTGAGCATTGCACTTCCAAATGTTTGCATTGATTGTCTTCCTTTTGTTCTACAACCTATTGACATTTTCATTGCACCAGGGTAGATCTGTACTTATTCTAGGTGGGTACAGCTGCCTCTGTGCAGCCAGTAGCATGATTCTGCAGAGTTTCTGTGAATGATTCCACACAGGACGTGTTTTCTGGGTGGGAGGGATTGACATTTGCCACTTAATATTACCAAGTTTGCCTTAGAATAGTTCCTGAATGTTCCAGGTTAGCTGGGTTCTTGGGTTTTATTTTTACTTCAGTGGAGACAGCTTTATGGGCTAACATGACCAGTGAAGAAATGACACTAGGACACTGTAAACGTCTCCCATGTTTTTTAGGATCAGGTCAACAATGTCAGCTCCCATAGTTGATGCACGGACTAGTTGGCACAGGATGTTTGTGTTTACATTGTCCAGAAACCTCTGGGTCTGCATTTTTAGGGTTATGCATGACTCCTGGTTTGTAGTGTGATAGATAAAGTTATATATGAATATGGTATTGGGTTGAATGGCAACTTTAACCTATATGTTTAAGTATGTGCTAATGGTTTCCTGCATCATAAAGGGGAACTATATATTGCAAAAATATGGTATGAGACTTTGCCAAAGGCAAGTTGGACATGGAGAACTTCAAGCACATCATAATATTTGACCATGCATGACGTGAGTTTCTTTTTCATGTAAACTGAGACACTTTATTTTGTCTCTTCTTGTGCAGCAGCTGTTCTAAATGCATTCAAGCCATTACAACCTTGCATTGCCTAGGTGTTCTGAAGGCCTTTAAACCATGTAACTGTACAGATGTCTACCTTCTTCAAGGTAAGGAGGTCTTTTAGAAAGTGGGGTTTCTATTTAAGACTCCTGACACTGGGCAGTAACACCTTTAGATTTTCTTTAGTTGGTTTTGCTATATCAAAAGGTTTATCAGGTTGTCAATGCCCAAAAAAGGCACTAAGGGATTGGATAAGGTTTTAACTAAAATTCAGAAGCCTGGAGGGACAGGTGCAGATCATCTGTGTCAAAGCATTGTGATCTGTTAACCATCACCTTCCTAGCTGAAAAACATTGTACCCATTTAGATTGACATCAGAAATTAAGCCAATTATTAAAGTCAGTTATTTTGTGGTCAGATTGTGGCATCATCCTTGGAGAAGGTAGAATGATGCTCAGTGCTAGGCTCATACCAGCCTGGAACACATATTCCGAAATCTCCATAATGTCTTTCATCATATGGTCTAGGGAGATATGTCTCAGGACATTTACAGCTACGAAGACTATGACTGAGTCATACTGCTACTTCTGGTCCAATGACCTGAATGTGTGTGTAATAGTGGTGGATCCTAGCCATGGATAAGCAACTCACTATGACTTTATCTTACCCTGATGACAGGGACATCAGTATGTCTCAGATGGAGTCTACAATGACCAGAATGTTTGACTGTGTGGTGGCTTAGATGTACGGGCTCCATGAGATGTGGCTGTATGTGTTGATGTGGATGCTGTTTTGAAAGAGTGCGTTCATGGCTGCTGAGGGTACTTGTTATGCATACTTCATCTAGGCGGTCTTTGGGGTTTAGGAAGGTTACATTTAAGTGCCTCAGCATATGTGGGTCTATATTTCTGCTTTAAACTGTGTGAGATAGGTGCAGTATGTATACTACTGACAACCTTACTGACATTATGTGAGAGCTTTGCCTCTAGTGAGATTATGTAAATACATCTCTCACATACCATATCAGTTTGTTTGAGAATTAATTGGTTGTCAGTAAACATGAGACAATTTCTGTTTCACCTCAAGATGTCCATATCCACCAAACAGGTAACTGAGATAGTGGGACAGTTCATATCCATGGCAACAGACCCTTTTTTATATTGATTAGATAGCTGAAGTGAGAATATAAAGCAATGACAGGTGTATCCGGTTTGCAACTCTGGGAACAGTGGTTGCCATCACAAACTAGCTGTCTTGTGTGCAACTAGGTATTGGTGAAATTTCAATTATGCTTTTACAGAAAAGATGTCACTCAAGGTGTCTGTGTCTGTAGAGGCACTGCCAAACACTTGAGGGGAAACTAATAAGTAGACTCTGAAAATTTAAGGATGAAGTTTTTAGGCAGATATTCTGAAGTTAGAAAACAAAGAATGAGCTTGTCAAGAATGATGAAAAGAGGGAAGTTGGATGAATGGTTACTGCCTGGCTACTACAAGTGCTGGCCTGGACACAGCTTCACCTTACTGGCTTACAATGCTCCTTTGCTTCTTCTCTCAACAGAATCAAAACATTAGCACCAATCCCAAGATGAGAAGCAGGTCACAGCCTATTAGGTGATTCACAGTCTTGTTCCAGATTATGCAAAGTCTGTTAGCTTGTTGTAGCATTTTCCTGTTAGATGCCTTGAACAGCAACCAGATAGACTAATCAGGAATATCAAGCACAGACATTCACTGCCCAGCCAGAAAGAGTCAGGAATCAATGCACTCTGCTCCTTCTCTCACCGGGAGCAGTACATAAGCACAAATTCCAAGCTGTCACCTATGAATAAGTTATTAGGCTTTGCAGTGACCAACAGTCTCTCTGTCCTCCTTCTCTCACCAGGAGAAAACAGAAGCACTAATCCTAAGATGACAACTGACAGGCAGAATGTGGGCTCTCCAATAATTTGATTCTCTATTATATGATTGAAGACACATTCTTTCAAATACGTCTTGATCGAACTTGAAAGCACGAAATGGCAAAATACCAAAATGGCATATAAGCAAATTCTTTCCCTGGCTGCCTTCATTATTTTGCCATATATGTCACTGTAGTGGAATCTCTGAGTTGGTATATTTAAGAAGGGGGTGTGGGGGGCAAAGCTCCCCACTTTATGTAATGTTTTAAAGTTTTTTTTTTCTTTTCTTTTTGGAACAGCGATTTTTTTCCCTGGGAAAAAAAATCGCTTTTCTAAATGTTTGGCATTGTAAGCTTTCGCTTACATGGGGTTGATAAATCAGTGTTCGCTTTTTTAAGCATTCGCTGATTTAATATAGACCCAATAATTTGTGATCATGTAATAGATGTTGCAGATTTTAAAGGAAAGATGGAAAAATGGGTCATTATTCTAAGCACTGCAATGTGCAGTAAGCAGTTAGATATGAAAGAGGGGGTAACTTAAGCTTTAGATGTTCAAGTGGAGAACCACTAATTTTGAAAGAGCAAGCTAGATTGAAAGGGGTGGACACTTTGTATTCTGGTTCTATGGAATACAGTGGGATGATCAATAAAAGTAAATAGTTGAAGGGGAGTGATTTCAGAAAATGATAATTTTGTGCTTACTCACAACAGCCAATGAAAGGGGATAGGGAATTACATATGTGATCAGATTAACATAACGGGCAGGCAACTAGAAAGACAGTTGCATTTAAGAGCACAATAATGCCACAGTGGGAAAAATAATTTCTGTGTGACTCACAAGAGACACAGTTGTGTCACAGCAATATTCAATTAAAAGCAGAATACAAGTAAAACACAGTGTAAAGAAAAGAAATGACAATATACAGAACAGAAGAACTCAATAAAGTAATACATACCATGAGAAAGCAAAAGCAAAGTAACCTTTCTCTCACAGAAAGTCGTGGCAGAGTCTGGGTGAGCTTCTACAGTAAAGCTTTGAAATGCTTTATTTTACCCCTTAAATAGAAGCTTGAGTTCCTAACTTCACCCACAGTCCACAGATAATTAACCTTAATTGACCTGTTCTAACTTCTGTGTGACTCCTTAATTGACCTGTTCTAATTTCTGTGCATCTTACAAGAGACACAGCTGTGGTTTCTTTCCTAGTTTTAATATACAATTAAAAGCAGAATATGATTGAAACACATTGTAAAGAAAACAAATCACAATATACAAAATAGAAGAAGGCAATAAAGTAATACAAAATACAAGAACGTAAAAGCAAATTAACCTTTCCCTCATAACAAGTTGAGACACAGTATGGGTGAGCTTTTCCAGTAAATTCCAATCATACTCAAAAAACATAATTATATAATTATTGAAAGGCATAACGTTGTAAAACACTGCAACATTATTTCAGGAGAACAACACACACATATAGAAGGCAGATAATCCAGATAGAAACAGCATTCACATAATTACAGCCATATATTTATCTCTTATATGTTTGCATTTGTTATATTGGAAGGTACTGCTAAGAAGATCACTTTAATACGAGTCCCAAGGAGCAAAAAAAAAAATCTTCATTACAGACTTGCCCAGTTTGAAAAATTACAAAGAGAGTGTTGAAGCCTTGAGAAAGGTAACTGCATGATAACCGGTAACTTTTTCATTCATATTACAAATACATAAGACAAAATTAGAGGCCTGATTAACACACAAGAATAGATTGACTATGTAGCCTGATGAAACTGGGTTACATATGCAGTAAAAGTAATAATGATTAGAGTAGTAAAAAAGTGGGTAACTGATACAGGGAACATATTAACTGTGAAAACAACAGCAGGTTAGATATAAAAAGAGCCTAACTGATACAAGGATTAAATTAACTATGTCAAGTTTAAAGTTGTTGTTCCCTGAGTATTAAATAAAACTATCAGATACAATTAGTTATCTGAGTTTGTACACATTATGGCATAGTAATGTGCAACAGATCAGTAAAGTGAAGCCATCACATTGTGCCTTGAGATAATATTTATTGGATCAGGTGGAGTTACACAAAGGGTTTCCTGATAAGTGAAGAAAAGTGCACAGCCTAGACATACAGAGTCAGAGATGTCTTGCTCAACCAGACTTGCGCTTTCACAAGGAAGCAATATATTTCTTTATGAGTCCTTGTTTATTGAGAAATATACAGAAATATGGGAATTACTTGTTTAATGAGCAATGTCAGTTAATCTGAATATGTGAAAAATATGTAACTTACAGTACAAATATTAACAACTGTTTTTTTTGTTCAGCATTATCTAAGGTTTTAGCTGATGCCATGCAACAGACTGCAAGTAAGTTGGCTTTGGAGCTATTGATGCCGAGCTGGTAATTTCTTCATAATTACTAGCAACCAGTTAGTAGTATCTCAAGTATAATGCACTGTACATGGAAGCAATAGAATATTTGTCTGTGTGCCACCATCACATTTCACTTTATGCCCCCTTATAACATGTAACTCTCTTTTTCACTTATGAAAATATGACTAAGTATTAGTAACAATATTAGTGTTATTTAGTTACTTAAATTTGAAATGTAAAAATGTATAATAAAGGTTCCACATTCATGAGGAATACAGGTACTGTTGTTACCTGATATGGCTCTGAGCTCACCTAACAAATATTACCTCATTAAAAAGCGAGAAGCATAGCTGTCTCGACCAGTGAGTGCCCTGTGCCTGTTCCATGGACTAGCACCCCACCATCTCAGCTCAAAGGACTTCCACAAAACTTGCAGGATGTTTCATGCAGTACCCAATTTCCTTGCCTAACTCTTCCTATTTTTATGCCTTTACCATAACACTTCTTCAATATATTTTATTTAAAAAAAAATAATAATTTCTTCTTTTAAACTGCAGTAAACGGTTGCTTCATTTTATACCCTGCCTGCACAAAGTGCTACAACTGTCATGTTTTAGTTAAATAAAATTCTCGTTTAAACTATAGCAAATTGCTTGATACAAATTTTGCAAATGATTGTTAAAATTTATACTCTGCCTGCATGGACTGTTATGGTGCTCATGGTTTAGTTTAAAAAAATTGTTTCCTTCTTTTAAATTGTTGTAAGCTGCTTGCTACGACTGTAGCAAACATTTGTTACATTTTATACCCTGCCTGCATGGAGAGCTATAGCTCTCAGGTTTTAGTTAAAAAAGAAAGATTTTCTTTTATTTTTCAACTGTAGTAAATTACATGCTACAGTGTGGCAAACATTTGCTACAGTTTAGGCCACACATAGAGAACTACACCACTCAGGTCTGACTGCAAATGCAATGCCAACTTTTGAAAGCCAATATTGCACTAAAGAATGATCAGGATGATTGATGGGCAATTGTGAGGCAGCTGCCCCTCTCACTCAATCCTAGCTACACTACTGGAAAAAGTAGACATTAACAAAAGCTAAAGTGCAAAATGACCCTTGCACATTGAATATACTGCATCACTGCATTAGTATAATGGTTGCCTGCTTTTGACCTATGCAGATACCACATTATGGTTTTGTAGTTCATCTAATACTCTACTATGCTACCCAAGAATTACCCTAAAGAAACAAAACAAAGTAAGACACTGTAAAATTGTGCTGTTTTAGCAAAACATGCTATTCAGGGTTACACATGCTTATATGACTGAAGGTGAACAAAAATTACTGTCAGTTTATCAGTGGTTCATAGATGTATACTAGGCAATCAATTAATTAGACCACTAGGAACTAGCCACTGCATTTCAATGCTACTTGCTACCTCTACCATAAGTGGCTGAAGATCTAGAAAAGGGGTGAGTTTATGGTTCGTTGACCACTCTTCTGGGTTGGAATAAAAGAAAGTCAGGAGATTACTCCACAGGTAGGATCATCCTTTGTGAGAGATCTCTGTCTCACCAACAGGTTTTGTTAATATTACGATGCAGCTTTAAATCCACACAATACTTATGGTGGTGGTACCTGTTTAGGAGCATGTACAAGGTCATTTGCAGCCTTGTAATCTAAACAGAAGTCACCACATAGAAATATTTAAGAGATAAATAGAGTGATAGGCTCATAAATGCATTTATTTGTGAGAAAGCATTGCTATTTTTCTAGTCAGGCAATATGATCCCTGTATAGATACATGCCAAAAGGTCCAAAAACGGAAACGTAGTGGGGATAATAACTTTCTTAGACTTGGAGATTATGCCTTTAGTTATTAATTGCAATAGACAAAAGGATTTCTTAACAAAAGTTAACAAGTGGTGGCCAAAATAGAGTTCAGTGTGCACAAATGCATCTGGATCTCTCACAGCAGTATCAATTTTATTTATTATTTTTTTTTTGGGGGGGGCAAGTGTATTCCTGCTTCCGAAAGAGAAAAATGCTGTATTCATTTGCACTCTTCTTAGGATAGTGGTGCTAAGAGTGGTAGTTTATGTCAATTAGGCTATTTTGGAGATTAGGGATGCCATCTAGTAAGCTGAAGATGGCTCTGAATTTTCAGTCAATAGCAAATTTAATCAGCCAGAGGCAACTGATGTCAGGTTGTACATCAGAGGTATATATGCTAAATAGGGGTGGTTCCAAAACAGAATCCTGTGGGGTACTACTGGTGACCTGTCTTTTCAAGGAGTGTGTTCCACCAACCCTGAGTTCATGTGGGGGGGTCCCTTTTGGGAAATAGTTTACTATAAGATAAGTCATATCATGGTTGACATTTAAATGAGTAGTTTTTGAATAATGAATGTATGTGGGATAGTGTCAAAGGCCTTTGCTAAATACACACTGGCAGCATGAACCAACTTGCCATCATTCGGTGCTTAATTGACTTTCTCAACAAAATCTACCAGATTTAGTAGACAGGATAAAATAAAGCCAAATTAGTTATGAACAAGGGCCTGTAAACTAACAATATCACTGTTTATGAACACTATAATTATATGTTTATTTACTTGACAACTGATTCTGGCAAGACTAATTGGACTATAGTTCCCCAGATCAGTGGTAAGGTCATTCTCATGGAGGGATTCCACAGGTGGTGTTCTCCAGGCATTGCACACACTCAGTGTCAAGACTGTCTTGGTACAGGTTTAAGAGGGAATTATTGAGACAGTGTTTTATACTAACAAGAAGGCAGCCTGGTAATGGCTGTCTGAATTTGTATTATGCCAGTAAAATATCAACTGTATCCTTGTGATAAATAGTGACAATAACTAACACAGACTTATACAACAGCTTCCTGCCATAGATGGCCATGCAAAATAAATCAGCTGGTAGTTCTAAACTAAGCAAAACAGTTGTACTAAAATCAGTCTGAATTATAAACTTGGAAAATGAGACAAAAAAAAATAAAATAAAAAAGGAAATTACTCAACCTAATACATTGTGCAGAGCTGTAAATGTGCATAAAGTGTCATTCACATCCAAGGCCTGTGTGCTAGTGAGAAGAGAGACACATTGGCCCCTGCAAATTAGGAATTCCATTTCCAGTCAGAAGTCCTAACTGGACTGTGTCTTTTTCAAAAGGTCATTCAGTCTTTTCATATGTTCAGATCTATGCAGTAATTTAGGGCATCTAAATGTGTAGAATAGTGTAGCAGTACTGTTTTCCTGTTAAATGGATAAACAGCTGCAAGGGTCATAGGCCTTTTACAGTTATTGATGACAGTTTCTTTGCCAGCTGATAGCTTGCTGTTATTCATATGAAAGATAAAGAAGAAAAAGAAATCACACTTCATTAGTGTCTAGGTTTTACCTGTGTTGTAGTTGTAGTGACAAGTGTATTCTCACAGTGAAATCTTGTTATGAAGAAATATTTCAATAATACAAGAAAGCTCTGGGAAAGAAACACATCATATTACTGCCACCTAGTTTGCGGATCATCCAAAACGTCTTACATTATCTTCGATTTGCTTTCTAACTCAACCAGATTTAGACCCAGAAATTGATCATATCTAGCTCAAATGACATTGGAGTCTTTGGGTTCTGAAAAGGGCACACACTGTTAAAGAATATCTTTGGATTAAAGTAAGTATATAATTGTTTTATTGTTATATTTTTAAATGTATTTTAAAACTGAAGCAATGGAGGTAGTTCACATCTTTGTTATCTATTTTCTGCAAATAACTGCTAATTTATTGTTTCCTTCTTACCTATTTTCTGCAAATAACTGCTGATTTATCTTTTTGTTCTTATAATTGCCCATATAATAATTTGGCTGGCATACATATTATGGGCAGAATATTTTGAGAATTGTATGCATTGTCTTCTTTTTTTCTCTGCCTGTAAAATGGATGATTTAGTTCATTCTATATATGTTATTAGTTGTAATGGCTTTTACAAAAAAAAACCATATATTAGCTGAACAAGGCCATTTTCTTACAGGTAAAGTATCATTATTTTATCTTTTTCATCAGAATATTCATTATCCGCTGTGATCTTGTGCCTTTTGTTGTTAAAACTATAAGTCTGTTTAAAGAAAAAAATGTGGAATTCTTAAATATAACAGATGCCATGGAAAGCATGTCCACAGGCTGACAGGTATCCATGATCTCCCAGTTATAGAAACAGAAACTAACATGCAAGTTGTACTTTACATCATGCTATCACAGTCATTAGTACAAAGGAATATATATATTTTTTTACTTCACTCTAGTGGCAGTTTTCTATGCAGCATCTATGTAAACATAACATAAGTTTCAATGATTTGCAAATGGAAGCTTCAAATGTTACTCGATGTGAATTAATTAATATTGATCAATCATCAATATAACATCATTTGGATCATGAATGCACGTTGTATATGCCTCTAATCTCTGAAGTATGATTTTATTCTCCAAACAATATATATCTATGTGTTTACGACACAATTCTTTGTGTGTACTGACAATTTTCAGGGCACTTTAGGGGCTATAGTACTGAAAATTATTTTGTAACAAAAGCCAAAGAAAACTAATCCCGTATTTCATTAAGGGATACTTTATACTATTTAATGCAGAATGAAGTTTTATTTATTCTATTACAAATGACTGTCTAGCACCATATTTATTTGTTTTCAAAACTCTTGTTAAGGTATATTTTTCAGCTTGTTTTGGGCTTACTACTACTTTTTTTTAATTTGCTTAACAGAAAGGACTACAGTCAGGTCTCTGATCATAACCATTTTGTTATGTGTTTGTGAAATGGATGTCAATAAATTCACCTTTACATCAGAGAGAATCAGAACTGAAGCCTGACAGCCTATACAAAAGATATATTGGTTATGTTCAGAAAGACTTGATCATAACTCTCTCTAGTATATGGATATGGATCAGTTACAAAGCAAGAGAAGAGGAAAAAAAAGTATAGCAGTGTTTTGCAGCTTAACTTGTAACACAATTAGTGTTCCCAGCAGTGTCTTTTTACTAAATGTAGTGTTAGCTACTCCAATGTGCTACAAGGACAAATAAATAAATAAACAAAAATCTAAAGCAAAAATTGTGATACATCTTTGAAAGCTGTAACACTTGGTCCTGCAACACAACATGCAATAGCCACAAGTGGAGTGAAATGAATATCTGACCCCGATCATGTAACAGATTCAAAGTTGCAATATCCTCCAACTGCCGAGTTAAAAAGCTGCCATTTAAGAGCAGGTTGTATATTCAAGCAGTCTTTAAAGAAGAACGCTATTTATGAGATAGTGTCTCCCATCTATGGTATAGTTCCATGTGTTATTGTCAGCCAAGTATCAATGAACAAAGTATGAAAGACTAATGTGCTGATGAGGTATTGTTTTGTATCAGCTATATAGCTGGCATACCACAAAGCAAGCCATAAGGCGTGTATCAAAGATACAATTTATGGTGTGATTTAACACTTCTGCAATTAGCCAAACAGAGTAGTGGAATTAAAATAAAGTCCTTGAAGAAGTAATTCCTTGACTGAATGTGCATAAGGGAAAAAAAAACTGCTTAGCCATGGCAATGACACCCATGATCTTTCCCTTCCTGTTCACAGGTGCATCAGCCAAATCGTAAATTTACAGGGATGTGGCAGAAGTTGAGTGCTACACAGCAAATGAATAACAATAAAAATATATATTTTAAAAAAGAAAGCAGGCAAAGTCCTAACTAGTTTTCTATTCAACTTGTGTTTATAACTCACTGCTCTGCAATTTTAAATAATGATGCAAATGGACCATAATAGCACTCATATACCGCTAAAAAAAAAAAAAACAGGCTTTTTGTTATTATTTTTATCTATCTATCTATCTATCTATCTATCTATCTATCTATCTATCTATCTATCTATCTATTTATCTGTATATCTATCTATTTATCTATCTGTATATCTATCTATCTATCTATCTGTATATCTATCTATCTATCTATCTATCTATCTATCTATCTATCTATCTAATCCAACTATTTATCTATCTGTATATCTATTTATCTATCTATCTAATATTTGTTGATTGGGGGAACATATAAGTCCACTAAGGACCCATTTTTTACTACCTAGTGCTTTCTTAACAAATATTAAAAAAAAAAATCAACAATATATTAATAATCATTAAGAAAACTAAAAACACTTCCCCATGTACATAAAAATAAATGAATCATTCTGTATAGTGATGCATAGTAGTGTCTCATACAGGCTCATTAGCTAACTCTGAACTAGCAAAACTTCCAGATATCCGTAAAGAAAAAGGAAAAAAGGGAATAAAGCAAATCTACTACAGATCTGCTAGCAGCTCAAGTAGCAAAATCAATTAACAAAATTATTACATAGCAGATTATGGATGGTGCAGTGGTGCAGCAGTAGCATTGTCGCCTCACAGCAAGAGGTTCTCTGGTTCAATTCTCAGCTGGAGTGCCTTCTCTGTGGAGTTTGTATGTCCTCCCTGTGTTCATGTAGGTTTCCTCTGGGTGCCCCAGTTTCCTCCCACATTACAAAGACATGTGTCTGGAATGTTTCTCCCCAGGCCGCTGCTGAAAATTGGCTTTGTTCCAAATTAAACTTTCCTGATTAACAAATGTTAAATAAATAATAAAATTATAATGGGGTTTGCAGTCTTAATCAACTTATTATATGCTGTTGAAATGGATACCAAGAAACATTTAAGGTGGATTTTTTGGCATCCATGTTGACAACACACAAAAACATGGTTATGACTGGTGAGACTCGATCCTAATTTTTCTAGTACATGGTACTTCATCTACTCCACATACTGCCAGTTACAAGTTAAAAATGGAGTGAAAATCTTTGAAAGCTGGGAAAATGCTTTAGCACTGTCAAACAGCAGACCAAAATGGTGTCCCTCTAAAGAACAAATTGCATTAAAAGTTAGACACTTTGTTCTGCCACACTTTAGAGGTGTGTCAGAGTGAAGTATCTTACAGCTTTTAAAGATGTTTTATTGTGTACCACTGTGCTTTGCTGGTTGGCAATATAAGCTGTGAATCTCCTGCATGAGATCCAATTTTAAAAGTGCTTATGGCTGCTTATCAAAAGTCTTCTAATCATATTTCTGATGTCAGAAAGTTGCTATAATTTTCCTGTTTTTGGATTATTATTGTGGTGTTTCATGCAATATATATATATATATATATATATATATATATATATATATATATATATATATATACACACGTAATAGTATAACAAAATCCTTATTATTACACTTCACAAAGAAGCAATATATACACAAAGAGAAAATAAAAAAAAAACAAAATAAATACACCATTAAGTTAACTCTAAACCAATTGAAATTGGAACTCTCTTCCCCTATCTGTGTCCACTGCCCCCTCCACATCCATATTCAAAAACTCCCTCAAATCGCACCTTCTTAGTACATGGTTATGCCCTTGTATCACATAACCCTACCCATACTACTATTAACTCCCCAAATTCCTCTCTGATCACATGCTGGAGCTCTGATCCCCTGTAGGCTTGGTCATCTGAAAGGGTACTTTTAACTGTAGAATCTTACTTGATATATTTTCTTTTCTTACCAAAGTATGACTGACTTTGTCCTTTTACCCATGTTCTATATCTTTTACCTGGAGTGTTTTTATTAATTCTTGTTATATTACTATGCTCAGCATCCATGATGTAACTTGTTTGGTATATTATGCTGGATGTACTGTATTTGTATAACTTGATGTTGGAGCTTTTCTCCCCGGGCCTCCGCTGAAAATGGACCTGGTCCAGTCGGAATTTCCCAGTTAACAAATGTAAAATAAATAAATAAAATAAATAAATAAATACTTCATAAATAAAAAAAACATACTGCCGAATGTCATCAAATGTAACAACAAATCTGTCTCATTCAGAGTAACTATTAACCTACCCCCCAGCAGCAACTAAACTAAAAAAAACTTCTCCAAAGCAGATTATAATCTCTTACAGGATGGTATAAATAGCTTTACTACACCTTCTCCCTTAGGTGGAACTGGCAACTATGCTGAGCTCTACACTAATACATTAGAAACACACCTGTATAACTGCATTGACTCAGCCTTACCTGACAGGTGTAAAAGAGGGAGCCTTCCTAAACTGGAAACATAGAAACACTCCTTCCTCAGCTTAAACAAGCAAATAAGACTTGTGAAGTCCTTCAAAGCAAACTACAAGTCCAAATTATCTTCCTCAACAAAGACGACCACAAGACATACTATAGTTACATCCGTAGCCTAAAAGGAAAGGCCCAGATTTGTGCAGAACTGGTAGTTAATGATACCACATATACTGAGCCTGTGGATGTAGCTAACCTGTTGGTGACAGGATCTGTGAAAACTTCACTCCATTGTCCCCGACACACATACCACATGACATCCTTAACACCTGTCCCCTTCCTTCTGTCTCTAAAGAGCAGGACATAAATGCCCTCTCAAAGGTTAAAAAGACAACATCTATGGGACCTGATAACATCCCAGGCTGTGTCTTACATGGGCACCAACATGAATTAGCAACACCACTGTGTACTCTTTTCAATCATAATCTAAAGCACTGGCATCATACCAGCTGAATGGAAAACAGCCACTGTTATTCCCTTGCACAAAGGTGGTGCCTCCGCTGACCCTGGGAGGTATAGACATATTAGTCTGACTAGCCTACTCTGCAAGGGCATGGAGGGACTTATCATGGACATTTTCAACAATAATACAAGTAATCTCCAAACATTTGACCATATTCACTTTGGATTTGTCATGCCTTTTAAACCTGGAGGACTTCTCTGAGACAGTCACCAAGGTTCTGGACAAGTGAAAATTTGTGCATATAGCCCACCTGGAATTAGCCAAGGCATTTGATACTATCCCACACTCAGGCATCACTGACAAACTCACCCAACTAGGCATCAACCCTTATATTGTTAGATAAGTTGCTAACTGGCTCACTGATAGAGCTCATATAGTCAAAATTGGGGAATCCACATCCAACAGCAGACCTGTAACCAGTGGTGTTGCACAGGGATCAGTCCTGGGACCTCTACTGTTTAACATTTATATCTCTGAAGTACTATCAAAAACTAAAGGTCTGTGGCTGACAAAGTTTGCTTATGACTGCAAACTGAGAGTGGTCATAGAATCTCCAAATGGTGTCAACATACTACAAGAGGGTCATACACAAACAAATGATTGGTGCCAAAGTCACGGCATAAACTCAATGCAACAAAATGTATTATCATTCCTTTTGGTAAAAGCGATGTTCCTGCTAACTAGCACATCAACACAAATACCTTAAGTATAAACTCAGTGGTGAGACACCTGGGCACACAGGTTGACAACAACTTTACCTTTGACCACCATGTCTCCACAGTAGTAAGGAGGGCATTCTGCATTGCTCATCTCATAAGTAAGGGCATTGCCTCCAGAAAAAAAGAAGTTCTAACCTCCTTGTACTCTTCTCTCATCAGGCCAATAACTGAGTACAAAGCCCCTTTTGTTATGTACCTTTCTAAACACCTGCAGCAATTTGAGAAATCACAAAGGTTCCTCACAAGAAATATTCAAGGTCTTCATCATCTGTCCTATGGGGATCATCTGATACCACTGTCACTTGATTCTGTTTCACACAGACTACTCAGAGGTGATCACTGCCTTCTTGCATACAAGGCAATCTCTGACCCTGCATTATTGGAAATTCTACATATCTGTAAGTCAAATGTTACACAGGTTACTTGCTCTAAAGACCTTAACCTGGTATGTGGCACTAACAAAACCTGCTGGAGGGACAGATTTGTATCCTAGAGGTTACCACACCTTGGGAACAGACTCCCACTTCATGTGAAACAGAGTATCTCATTGGCCCTCTTTAAATGCAATCTAGACGATTGGATGGGTGACCGTAAATTCCCTCCAGGAGTTCCACTTGGGTCCCTCTTGGACAGGGGCAATAGGTGTTGATCATGGAAATAAGGGTAAGAACTTGGCTAGGCTTGTAAGGGTCCTAGGGCCATTAGCCTAGTAACTTCTTATGATCCTATCACTGATTTGATTCCACAAGAGATGGCAACTATGGTGGCTAGATATGTTTCATAAGCAATTTAAATAAGATGAGAGGAAATTTCTGTTCTAAGCAGTAAAAATGACTGGTACCTTACTAGCCTTGTAAAAGAGACTCAAGACACCCCCTAAATCTACTATACAGCAGTGAAAATAAATTTAAAAATAAGTGTAGCTTAATAAAATATGCTTTGTCTCACCATGAATGTTCTTTGTTATCTAGGATTATACAAATTTTCCATTTTTTTTTGTTTGTTAAATGCAATTATGCAACCAGATCTGACACAAATGCATTCTAAGTTAATATAATGAGGACAGAAAAATTGTATATTTTTCTTGTTTAGATGCAACACATTTTCATACAGCCAAGGATTTTTATGCCACATTGAAAGACATAATTTATATGTATATCAAAAGTAAAACTCCTGATGAAAATAACATGTAAATCTGTCAAAAGTGTGAACCCAGTAAACTGGTTGTTTATGCTTTAGTAAAAGAAGTTTTGTTTTTTTACTGAAGTTCATAAGTTTTTCGTAACAATTATTTTTATCATATTTTTCATCCCATTTGTACTTTTTCTAAAATGCATCGGTCATCTTCTTGTACTGGATTTTTAATATCACCTGCATAGAGACTGTAAATAATACTTTCAACAAAATGCATGTTGTACATTTATTAAATGCAAATGAAACTCCCCCTCCCTACCCTGTCTGTTTTATCTATAGAACCCATAGCACCATACCTGTGCTCATGCATATCACTGAGTGACACAGGAATAGAAACTAGAGTACTGTTCTTTGCAGACAATTGTCTGACATCATGAATAACCTGGCCCATGCCCTCCACCTTTCCATTGTAACGAACCTTTTACCAGTTTGCTTGGCTGAAGAACAGTAACTTTGTAGCAGATTTAAGGCCAGTAAACTTCACGACCAGAGCTTTTCTCCCGAAAGGCCCATGCCTGCCTATTAAAATGTTCACATTCCCACTTTACTCGCAAAATACTTAGGGATAATAATCCACCCAAATGTGAAAATATTTACAAGAAAGTTCAAACAGGTTTTGTTACAGGCCTTTACAGAAGAACACATCTGGAAGACAACACATCATCAGTATAAAATAATGTAGTATGCATGATATTTAAACTAAAGATTTTTGTGTCCTCAGGTCATCTCTGTCCCACACAATTTCCAATGACTAATGAAAATAAGTAGTGTGGCCGTGCCTACACAATATGTATAGGGTAATAAGAGAAAAGTGGTACCAGACAGTATTATGTTTACACGAGAAAGAGATTAAAGTGAAGACCTAGCAGATCCAGTGAGCTATATGGCAGTACTCATAGTGCAGTAATCTTTGTCAACTACAAACACAATCCACCAATATTACAAACAGGGATACAGGAACAATATTAGGCAACTGACCATAGGGAACCATAAGATACCTAACCATATATACATTTAATTAGCAAACTTAAAACTTCTTACCATTCTTGTCAAACGAATGCATCGTAGCCCCCTAAGCACTGACCGGATGTTTATCAGTCAGTAGTGAGCTTATGTGTGCTGGGCATCTATAATGGCAAAAATCTTACACAGCTCCACACATCAGGTTGGCTTTCAGTAGACAAAAGTGCCGCTCAACACCTCTCCAGAAGGCATTCTATACAATGTGTGTGTGTATGTGTGTGTGTGTGTGTGTGTGTGTGTGTGTGTGTGTGTGTGTGTGTGTGTGTGTGTGTGTGTGTGTGTGTGTGTGTGTGTGTGTGTGTGTGTGCGCGCGCGCGCATGCAGGATCAGGTGAACTATCACAGGGTCTACCTTGGTAGAAAATGGATGGATCATGGTTGTAGTAGCTGACCAGGATACAAAGAGTTAGTGTAGGTTACTGGTCAGATGCTTAGCCTTGCTTCCTCTTCAAGTAAACAGTCCCGACCATGGCAATATATTAATGAGGCATTTTCAAATAAGGTATTTGATTTTCTGTTCAACACTGAAGGAACTGTGGACCATAAACATTTCTTCCCTTCTGTGTGACATAAATAGTGGTATGGATAACACAGACAAGAGACAAATCCCCAAAGCTTCCCTTTTCAATGCCTGTTTGTTCAATGTTGATATTAAGATATTTAATCCAGGTATTCATGTATCTGTAATTACCTATAGGGGACCATTAGACATCCATGATATTCAATCACTATATAGAATGCTTTAACATTCTTGAAATATTGTTCCATGTTTTGGTGGCATCAATTAAAATTGTTACAAAATGTCTATTGTATACACCTTAAAAAATAATATCTGAGTAATCTGCATAATGTAGTTGAGAGATATGGGTTGCTGCAGATTTGGATGGCTACCATAAATGTTGGGGTTGTACATTTATACAATGACTGCCAAAATAATTAAGTAAAGTGATATATTATACTCTATTTAGTGGGTTACCTTCTCACCCCAGAATTGCACTTTTGGTAACTTACTGAGGCATGGGGGGGGGGGGTCAGATCTGTGGATAATCTATGGAAGTTACATATTTCTGATATTAGCAAATTATATTGGATCTCACAAAGGAAGAAACAATCAGCATTGTCTGTGTCAGGCTAGAAAAGATTTATGGTCAGGCACACAAAGCTGTTTCTGTCAGTCACTTTTGTAGAGAATGACAGTTTGTTTGTCTTTCAGCTTTTCCCAATAAGGGGTCACCACAGCAGAACTCCAGTCCGCTAATAATTGGCAGTAGAGTTTTTTACGAAACACCGAGGTGCCAGCTAGACGCCCAACCTTCAACGAAGGCACGACCATTTACGCACGCATGTCTTTCGAATGCTACCCAACCGTGGGGAGGACATGCAGACTCCACACAGAAGGCACTCCCAAGTCCAGCCGAGAATCGAACGGGAAAACCTCTTGCTGTGAGGTAACAACGCTACCACTGTTCCACCATGGCTTTGTAGAGAATGACAGTGTAAAGCAATATTTCTAACAAGTCTTGCTTATATGACAATTATTTCACCAAAAAGTACTACAGTAAGGAAACAAAGCATTTCTTGTCTGAGGACCTAATGGTTGCTCTCCATGCAGGGTAAGCATACAGATTTGTCCTGCTGCCTGCATCAGCAAACCTTGATATATACAATTTCTGTAAGAGTGGTAAGATGGAGGTACTACCTGCTAAAACACAAAGATCCAGTTAATAACTTTTGTTAAAGAAATTCACTGCTAGTTCCTGATCTTGTGTAGGTTGTTTAAGTTGTTTCAGTAGTGTATTATTTGGTGGTGCTGCGGTAGCATTGTCACCTCACAGTAAGACGTTGTCCTGTTCGATACTCAGCTAAAGTGTCTTCTGTGTGGAGACATGCATGAATGGGCATACCGTCGTTGAAGGTTGTGCGTCAGAGCTGGCAACTCGGTATGTAAAAATCTACTGCCAATCATAAGTGGACCGGAGTTCCACTGTGGCGACCCCTAACTGGGAAAAGCTGAAAGATACAACAACATTATTTGCATGACATATTCAGAGCATTCGCTAGCTGACCTAGTAGTATCCATTGCAGTCCCCCAGCCTAGTACACTTCAACTCTAATTTGAGTGAGGAGCAAAAGAAAAAAAGTTTATTTAAACAAACTGCTTGCTACAAATGTATTGCATGGTGAATGCTGAGGGCTTTATTTCTGAAGGCAAATGCAATAGCAGCACTTTTCTCAATGCTGAGATGGTGCTACTGTCCAATCAGCATCTGCCAATCGTGTGCCCTAACATCTTGTACCTAGGGCAGCTACATTCACTGCACCTTAACTATGTGCCTGAACATACTATATCATGTTTGCATTACAAAAAAAGGAGTAGCATTCTCACTGGTGCAGTGTTAAAACATCTGACCAGTTTGTCTATACTTACCCGGATAGAAACTAAGAAGATACAGCTACATATATACAGGGAAACCTCTGTATATACAACTGAATAGATGCTAGCCTGTACAATATAAATGCATCTAGGTGCAGAGAATTAGACACTCTAGCTCATGCATGCATGTATAACTGACCTATACACCATGACAAATATCAGGACCCATATAGTGAATCTGAGTCCTGGTAGTCAGCTGTGACTAATACACACTGAGTATGTTGTGGAGGACTATAAAACATTACACAAAAATTCTAATACTGGCATAGAATAATTTAGAAAATATTAAAATTATCTAAACAATGGTGTCAGTACAAGTGAAATCAGTTATGTGTTTGTGTGTGTGTGTGTGTGTTCACAGATGTATCAATCCATATATAATATATATGTGTGTCATATATGTGTGAGTGTGCATGTGTATACACCCACACACAAAAATGTTATTTATCTATATATATATATATATATATATATATATATATATATATATATATTTTTTTTTTTTTTTTTCAACAATCTTTTTAAGGTACCTCCATACCACCTGTTATTTATTTATTTATATATTATAACTCTAACATTGCACAATCCGGGAGAAAGGGAATATTCCCCACCACAGTACAGTAGCTATCTTGCACAGCTATCGACCAACTGTTTTATATCCATACAAAGAGAGAGAGAAAGATTAGCTGTAGCTATACAGATATGGACATATATCATTAAAAGAATGGTAGTACAAAGCACACCATGAATACTGTAGCAAGCTACAGTCAGAACTGTAAGGAAAAGTTTAAATAGATAATGTCAGCCATGTGATCAACTGAATATACAATTAAACTTTAACTCTCACTAAATTGAGACAAAATACTGCAAGTAAAATATCTAGAACTTACAATGATACAAGGCAAACATGTTGCAAACCTGTACAGTATTGTAAAATCAATAAATGCCCCGGCATCCACAATGTGGAGACTCTCCCATCAGTCTATAAATATGTTACTTTCAGAGTTTTAATCTTAGAGTAATGGGAAAATGTTGTTGTATCTTTTGGCTTGTCCAGGTTGGGGGTCACCACAGCGGAACTCCGGTCCGCTAATGATTGGCAGCAGATTTTTACGTACCGAGTTGCCAGCCCTGACGTACAACCTTCAATGAAGGTTTGCCCATTCACGCATGTCTCCACAAAGAAGACGCTTTAGCTGAGAATCGAACAGGGCAACATCTTACTGTGAGGCGACAATACTTAAGAAGTAAAAATGCATTTTTTTCCATGTGGTCTAAGTCACTCTATCTTGGACACAGTATTAAACAGCATGATCCACAAAGGAACAATGTTGTCAAATGTGCAGGACTTGTATATAGACATACTTAGCACTCTGAGTCTCAGCAAAGCATTGCTTGCTAAATTGTAGTATTCCCTTATAAAATTTCATGATGTACTGACTTTGTAAGCTGGACTCTGTAAACCTCTATAACATACACAAAATGTGCTTTGCAGACACCCAGCAACATATGATGTGTACAAAGTGCAGCAATGGTCTGGCACAAACACAATGCCAGTATTGCATGGCAGCATCAGATTGCCCAGCATAAGAAATTAGCACATCTGTCTTAATAGCTAGGGCCCTAACTTTATAGTTTCTTAACTATAGAAAAATATTTTGCATGCAACACCTGCAACACCACCGTTATTTCAGCAGTAAACCTGATTCCCTGACATGGTGGCTGCAGTCCATGTGCACACAGATGCACTTGCAAACACACATACAGATGCACACACACACACACACCCAATCACACATACACACACACACACAAACACATATGCACGCATGAACACACACACATACACACACACAAACACATATGCACGCATGCACACACACACACACATACACACACACACACACACACACACACACACACACACACACACACACACACACACACACACACACATCCTTGGCATATAGTTAGTTGCTCCTCTACTTTTCCTAGCCTTTTTCTTTTCAGGGCTTTTGCCTCTATTCTTGAGGAAAAAAATCTGAAACTTTTGTGTTCTGCCTGTTATATAGAGCCTTGCACAAGCTCCTAACATTTAGAGCACATGGAAAGCAGTGAGGCACCCTAATGTTTTGAAATGCTGTCTGGATGATCATAACAGTGGCAGGTTATAATGCAAATAGTTTAGGTTACTGCAACAATCAGGGGAATAGCTAGGCCATTTGGATCCCAAGGTAAGGCCCACATTGTGTGACCCCCACCTACAGATTAAATGTTTTTTCAACAGGTGTTGGAAAAAATGCCTTAACAACTTTTCACAAAAACATAGACCAGGAAGCTCAATAGCATGTCCAAGCAGGAAGTTTTATTGAAAGTTTAAAGCATTTTTCATAGTTGTTATTATTTTAACTGTCATGTAATAGATAACCAAACACAACACAGGTTTAGTAATTTAAAGAAATCACACAGGTATCAAAAATAAAGCAGAATTCCACACAGTCTACATCTCTTTGCAGGTAGAGTCCAAATGACAGCAGCAGCATACCAAATTACACTATTATTAGCTTGATAAATATGAAGTACAACACAGAGAAACATGAACTGCGATTGTGGCATAGACAAAAAATCATGACCCAGTGAAGAAGCAGCTAAAAATATACATCCTGACCCTTCAAAGTATGCCTATAAATACTTACCGCCCAAGCAAATTAGTGTGTTTTGTGACACCATTTGTACCTGAAGTTTGCATCATATTGACAATTCCTAGTAACACAATGTTTTAATATTTAGTGCTAGTTCGGTGAGGACTGGATCATCTACACAGCAGTGTGTGGTTTATTGTCTGTAACAGCATGCCCCAGTGGTATAATAAGCTACCAGACACTTACAGTGTGCATGGTTACTATCTAACAACAGGGTTGTACTGCACTAGACAATATAGGTTGCACCTCTGAGTGTCTTATTTCACTTATAAAATGACTCCCAAACATAACAAATAAATAAAGATAAATGCAAAGTGTAAGCAAATAAGCAACAGAAGAAATCAAAAATTATTGAGGGAAAAAACGGAAAAAATAGTCCATTGGATTAAATTGCTTTTGACAGTATGAGTCATAATGGGTATATCTCATATGCGGGTTCCCTTCAGAATGTCGAAATGCTGGAACCTTGAATTTCATATGGACGAGACCATATGATCGAAGTTTCAGAATTTTGAAATTCTGAATGGATATCTGCATACAACGCGGAATGGGAGATTTTCCTTTTCCTCGCTGTACAGCAATCTAGGAGTTGGTATATTTATGTACCGGGGGTGTGGGGTGTGCAGGGGAGACTTGCCCCCCCTGCATAATCGTTTAACTAGTTGTTTTTTTTTTTTTTGTTTTGGGATTTGTTTTGGAATTGTGATATTCCTGAAACATTGATCATATGGTCTCGATCATATGACATTCGATGTTTCAGAATTTCAAGATTCCGAGGTGAATCCCTCATATGTATAAGGTGCATGGTTTGATATTTACCTTTGGGAGGAAAAAATTGGCTAGGCTTAAAAGGGTCCATAGGGGTACATAGCCTAGTACTAAACTATGAACTTAGACACACACACACACACACACACACACACACACACACACACACACACACACACACACACACACACACACATTGTTTGTTACTGTGTTACTGCAAAAAATAAACCATCACTGATATATATCCAATTATGATGCTAGTCATCAGTAAAGGAAGTATCTAAGCTAAAATTAGCTTCATTTTATTTAAAACACACATTTTATAAAAGACCAGTAATAATCCTAAATATCAAACCTAGTAACTATTTGCATACTGCATTACATACACCTATAGTATTTTATGATGCTGTTCAACTACTTAAACCCCTAAACCAATCTCTGTCTCAGACATACAGTATAATACGTTGGGTAGTACAATTTGTTATTCTGCAAATCTGCAGTAATTATGATTATTTCAACTCCTTCAGTAATCCATGAAAGTAAGATGTAGTACCAAAATAAAACATATCCCCCATCGACCCCTTCAGTAATCTGTTCATGCAGCAAAATGAACTAGTAAGTAAGCCTACTTACTTCAGAGACTTTTTTTTTTCTGCCTAACCTTGCTCCCCTTACAACAAATGCACCCACTATGAGTGACTTCAATTGTGAGAACACTACATCCCTCAGCTCGCTGTGGGTTCCAGCGATACAGGGCAAGACATTGTCTTTCTGGCCCTGCGGCAGCCAATCTCAGGTCCTTTTAAGGCACTGCTGATACAAGGTGATGTCATCAAGTGCAGGAGGCACATAGGACCATCTTGGACATCTGCTTACAATATGCACATTGCCATTTCCCTTAAAGGGAAATTAAAAAAAAAAAAGAAAAGCACTTGACTAAAAATATATTTTTTCTTTTTTCTCTCTTTGTCAAGTTGTGTCCTGGACAAGACAGCACCAGGGTTGATTGCCCCATTTAACCCACCTTAACTACTCTACTAGCAACAGTCATATATCAGAACATCTACTGTTATGGTAAAATTTACTTATACATCTGTACTTTCTGAACCTTGCAGAGCTTAAACAAGCTGCTATCTGATGTATGATGGGGAGTAAGGACACTTTTCATCATGTCTCTAATAAAAGGGATAGCCTAGTAGAAAGGTCTCTTTTCTTGCAGTATTGGGATCAATTTTTTAAAGTTATTCAATGAAATAAGCCCAATAATAACATTCGCAGCTGATTATTACAAACTGAGTAAGTGTACTTCCTCATGAGTATTCATTACTTTTGCTCTTTACTTGCTTTCTGACTCATTGAAACTGAAGAGCATTAATCCAATTTTCTTTTGATTCCAAGCTCTACTAATGTATTATTTATGAAAGAACATTAGGAGCTTTTTCAACTACTGTGCACTCTGTTGACACTCTGTCTTTCCCATATGTCTGCCAGTGACCATGGTTTGAATTAAATTTTATTCAAACTGGTAAATTAATAAAGAAGCCAAAAATGAATCCACAAGTTTTATTTAAGCGCTTTCGTTTTGTCAGTAAGAAACTTCATCAGAGGAGGATGGAGGGAAGTCAGCTTGTTTGGACCTGTGTTCTACGTGTTTATACATAATTTTATTCAAGTATGCGGTACCCCACTGCAGATGGATCAACAGAAAAGAGGTCTGTGACAGGCAGTAGATGTAAAGTTTGTAATGTCAGCTAATTTTTTAGCGTGTGATACATTTTACCCAGGATCCCCCTCCATTTAAACCACTACAATTGCAGCAATCATTGACCAATGCAGTCAACACTCAGCACCTGAAAATATTTACTTTTGTTTGTGTTTATATCAGATGGATGGGGATATTTATAAAATCAATGGGAGTTGTTGTTGTCTTTCGGCTTTTCCTGGTTAGGGGTTGCCACAGTTGAACTCCAGTCTGCTAATGATTGGAAGTAGATCTTGACGAACGCCAAGGTGCCAGCTCGACATTCAACCTTCAACGAAGGCACGCCCATTTACGCATGTCTTTCAAGTACTTGTTGAAATTAATTTCCTTTAGTACACCACCTTTTTATAATCAACAGCATTGTCATAGCAATATGGAACACTTAAAATTGCAGTGCATTTCTTGTTTGTGTTCACATCCAGTACTGTCTACTGGCAAATTCTAACAGCTAAAATGGCTTAGCTGCCACAACAGAGCAAGACTATTATTACATTACTGAATCCACTTCCATTCTAAACCCTGTTGAAACAGTTCTAGGTGAAACTGTTAACCTGATTTATAATGCTCATATTGTGACTATATTTCAATACCTGCAGTCTCTTCAATCAGTTTGATTCTGCTCCAGCTAATGAAATATTTGTTCAGATTTCTGCATTTTGTAAATTTTTATTACCTCATTGTATAAAGTAGAGTTCCATCTTCTGTAATTCTTAATAATTTATTAGGCATGGTCATGTTGTGTGCCACTGATTTCTTCCCATTATGAAAAAATGTGTCTGGTGTCCAGATTTTGCTGGCCATCAAGTTGTTTAGTCGAAGAACTGTCATGGGTCCTGTGAATTTCAATCGTTCATCTTTCCAGCTTTGTCGAAAAAACACATCAATTGTATATTCCTGCAAATGAACAAAGCACACACTGATATAATATCTTTTTTTCCTTATAAAAATAACAAGAATAAATAACAAAACAAAGAGCAATATACAGAATGCAAAAGTGAATATTAGCCTTGAGCAAAATATCACAGTAATGAAACAGAATACTGTAGAACAGAGTAGGAAAGAATGAATATATAACCATCACTTCAGAAATGAACTACTGTTGAATAGATAATAACAGTACTACATGAGTCTGCTGTTATTTATTTATTTATATTTATTATTTATTTACCATATGCCCAACATATAAATCTGTGACCTTACAGTTTTGCCCCTTCATCGGTTAGTATGCTGCTATGCTCAGTCATGACACCAAACACAAACATAGCTACTAATGATTTTTGCAAAGAAAGCATTCTGCTCCCACTAAAAGAAATTATGAAAAAAAACATAGAATTAATTAATTAAACATTTCCCGATTATCACACTTTCTAAAGTTGCTTAAAAAGAGAAACTTTAAATACTGCTTACAGTTTCTATAACTATTTTAAAATAAGAAGCAGAAAGTATCCCCTGCACATTTTTTGTCTTTATTATATAGAGCTTTTCTGCCTCTTGAGACAGATAACATGATTATCAAACTGCATATCATAGATATATATATATATATATATATATATATATATATATATATATATATATAAAATCAATACCTTTCTAAATTAAGTACACAATATTTGCTGTAATTGTGCATTAAAATCCTTTGTGACTGTCATGTTGTTAAATGGAAAGAGAATGGCTTGTTTCTTAATGTCAAGTTAAATATATATTGCTAAGGTGATCAAAATACTTTCAGAAAACTGTTTCTTTAAATTTATAAGGGCACTTGAGTTCATGTGATAGAAACTGAAGAACACAATTGATATTTTGAAATGTGAATGACTTATTTAAATAAGATATAAATATCAAATCAAGTATACATTGAAAAACAGCTATGTTGCCTGAAAGTGCTTGATGTTCCGTCTTCGGTGTGTTATTTCTTGGCAAGCAATAAAATAATATCATTAATTGCTAGTTATGTGATTTGCCCAGTGCGCTTTCCATACTAAGTGAAATGAAATCAAGGCAAAGCTCATAAATGAATCATTAAATATAGGTAACTAACTAGACAGACAGTCAGATTATTACACTTGGCTAAATATTTAAACAACCAAAAACAGTCTATTTTGAGAATGGCCTATGTTATCTGAAAGCATTAGGGGTTTCAGTTTAATGGTGTTGTATCATGACAAACAATAAAACAGAGTAATTAACTGTTGGTAGTCTGATTTCTTCAGTGTTCCTTATTTTCTAATTGAAGTTAATTCAAGGTCAAGTTCCTAAATTAATCTTTAAACTATGACAAATAGATAAATAGATGTACAGATAGATATTTGCTGTTGTTGTTCCTTGTGTTTTATCTTGACAGCAATAAACAAAAGAATTAATTGTTGGTGTTGTGATTTGCCCATTGCAGCTTCCTTTACAAGTGAAAAGCCATTTTACAAAAATGATTCTTTAAAGCATCTATAAAAAGTGTGATAATCAGAAAAATGTTGAATTTGTTAATCCTATTTTCTTTAGTTATGATTTGTTTTAGAGGCAGGAGAATGTTTTCTTTGAAAATCATTAGCAGGAATTTTTGTGATGGAAGTTTTTGACTCTTGACTGTAGATGATTAGTTATTTAGTCGAGTCCAAACGTCAGTGACCCAACGGACTTCAGTATGCCAGTCTTCTCTGTCAACTACTATTTGTGTAAGTTCTTTTAAATTCATATGCAATACTTCAGGCAATCCACCTTAGTATTTGCTGCTCCTTTCTCTTACATTGTCTTTCCTAGCAACAATGTTTACTTCAGTGAATCCTGTCTCTGCATTATGAGGCCAAAGCATTTGAGTTTTAGTTTTACTCAGGGCATCTAGTGAACATGAACAATTTTTGTATACTTCGCTAAGTACAAATTGATTTCCTTTCTTGCATTCCACTGAATTTTCAAACGTTTTTGCTAACACCGCAGTTAAAAAGCATTGATTTTCCTGGTGCAAAGCTTTAATTATAATCCTTATGCTATTACTGGAAAAAACATAGTTTTGGTTCTATGAACCTCTTGAAAACGTGATTTCTCTGTTGTTGAAAATTCTTTCGATAGCATTTCTCCTGAAAAGCAAGAACCTTCTAACTTCATGACTGCAATCACTTCTGCAGAAACTCTTCAGCACAAAAATGTCACAGCTTCCACTTCTTCTGCATCTATTTGCAAAGAGTTAAAAAGGCTAGATGACAGTATTTTAGTTAGTTTTCTACTTTTACCTTCAGCAACATGCTCTTCAGCTTTTCCTCTTGTCCAACCATCTGAATGGTATCATCTGTGTATTTGAGGTTAGTATTTCTCCTGACATTTTTAAAATATGTTTATTAAAATTTTATATGCAGTGGATATAAAAAGTTTACACATCCCTGTTAAAATGCCAGTTTTTATGATATAAAAAATGAGACCACTATAAATTATTTCAAAACTTTTCCCACCTTTTATGTGACCTATAACCTGTACAATTCAGTTGAAATGCAAACAAATCTGTTAGGGGAAAAAAATATAAAAAATAAAAAATGTACAATACGCTGGTTGCATAAGTGTGCCCACCCTTAAACTAATAATTTGTTGAAGCACCTTTGATTTAATTACAACATTCAGTCTTATTGGGTAGGAGTCTATCAACATGGCACATCTTGACTTGACAATATTTTCCCACTATTCCTTGCAAAAGCACTCCAAATCTGTCAGATTGCAAGGGCATCTTTTGTGCACAGCCCTCTTCCGGTCACCCCACAGATTTTCTATTGGATTTAGGTCTGGGCTCTGTATGGGCCATTCCAAAACTTCAATTTTCTTCTGGTTAAGCCATTTGTTTGTTGATTTGGATGCATGCTTGTGGTCATTGTCATGTTGAAAGGTGAATCCTTCTTCATCTTCAGCTTTCTAGCAGATGCCTGAAAGTTTTGGGCCAAAGTGATTGGTATTTGGAACTGTTCATAACTCCCTCCACCTCGACTAAAGCTCCAGTTTCAGCTGAAGAAAAGCAACCCCAAAGCATGATACTGCCACCACCATGCTTCACCATGGGGATGGTGTTCTTTTGGTGATGCAAAGTGTTGCTTTTGTGCCAAATGTACCTTTTGGAATTGTAGCCAAAAAGTTCAACCTTGGTATTCTCAAACCATAACACATTTTCCCACATGCTTTTGGGAGACTTGGTGTATTGTTTTGCAAATTTTAGCCAGGCATGGATGTTTTTCTGTGTAAGAAAAGGCTTCCGTCTTGCAACCCTACCCCATAGTCAAGACATATGGAGAGTATGGGAGATTGTTGTCACCTGTAGTACACAACCAGTACTTGCCAGAAATTCCTGGAGCTCCTTCAGTGTTGCTGTAGGTCTCTTGGCAGCCTCCCTAACCAGTTTTTGTCTTGTCTTTTCATCAATTTTGGAGGCATGCCCAGTACTTTGCTGTCCCTTATTTTCTCCACTTTTTGATGACTGTCTTCACTGTGTTCCATGGTATATCCAATGCTATTGACATTTTTTCTACCCTTCTCCTGACTGATACCTTTCAACAATAAGATCCCTTTGATGCTTTGGAAGCTCTCTGCGAACCATGGCTTTTGCTGTAGCAGACAACTGAGTAAATGTCACGAAATCCTACTAGGACAACTGAACTTTATTTGGGATTAATCAGAGTCTCTTTAATTGATGGTAGGTGTGTACCCAAGAAGACTGAATGCTGTAATTAAATCAAAAGATGCTTCAACAAAGTCTTAGTTTAAGGGTGTGCACACTTATGCAACCAGCTTATTATAGTTTTTTTATTTTTTATATTTATTCCCCTAACAGTTTTGTTTGTTTTTCAATTGAATTGTACAGGTTATAGGTCACATTAAAGGTGGGAAAAGTTATGAAATGATTTATTGTGGTCTCATTGTTTTATATCACAAAAACCTGGCATTTTAACAGGGGTGTGTAAACTTTTTATTTCCACTCTATAGGAGCAAACTCTATAACATAATAAAACAAATAACTATTTAATAAGTTTCTCATCAGTTCTTTCTGTAAACATCATTAAGATCAGTTAATTTGCTCTATAGTATATTTATAAATTTTGTAAATGAAAGTGCAATGTATTATAGAAATACATGCATGAATTCTATAAATACGATGTCTGCCGACAATTTTAATTCCAGAATTTGATTCATCTAAGTCAATATTTTGAGTTATATATGAATCATATAAATTAAATATCTATGGTGGCCACATACAGATATATCTTACTCCTTTCCTAGTGTTGAACCTGTCAGTTATTCCATATTCAGTTCTCACTGTTGCCTCTTGTTCAGCATATAGATTCCTTAGGTGGAAGACAAGGTGACATTACATCCCCACTTGCTATAGTTTGTTACTGCCCACAAAGTCACAGGTTTTTATTGTAGTGGATAAAATAAAGCAAATATTCTAGACGTCCTTTGCTTTTCTCTAGTATATCATAGATATTGGTAATATGAAGTCTTGTGTTTCTGCTCTTTATACGATCAGCTTGTGCATCTAGTAGTTCTTGGTCCATATATTTGCTTGATTTCTTTTTGTGTGCAATATTGTGTTGCCACCTAATAGAAAATATCACAAACTGTTGTTCATAGCTTTCAAGTGAATATATCTACCAAGTCTAATCTTTAAATTTCTTTATCAGCCCCACAACCTATTCAATGTAAATATTATTGGCCTTATAATTAGTTGTTCTGGAGATTTTTCCATTCTTTATTTTTTTTGTCTAAACTGGTAAGATGTAGATGATCACATTTTTCTTTTGGCTGAGAATACAGAGCTCTTCCATCTCTGACTGATAACTATATAGACAATGCTATTTTGGTATGTCATCTGGTGATATCCATGTGTAAATCTATCTTTTAGTCTGTTAAAAGAATCTCCAAGATATATAGAGAGGCACTGCACAGGCACCCAAAATTAATTCCTGAGGGGGTCACTGCATAAAGAGCTGAAGCCTTTATCAGACATGTTATACACTGAGTTGTGCCAGCAGTCTAAGCACAGCAATGCACAGCACACCCTGGAGTGTCTTTGTCAGGAGCAAAGATATAGTAGGGAACATAACCAACATGACATGTCACAGCTAGGGTAGGCTAGTGCAGTCAAATCAATGCCTTTTTATGCATGCATGCATGCTTATAAAATTTCAATAAAGATATTTTTAAAAAATGTTGGAAGAAATACTAACTTCAAAAATACAGATGATACCATTCAAATGGTTGGAAACTAGGAAAAGCTGAAGAGCCTGTATTGAAGGTGAAAGTAGAAAACTAACTAAAATATTGTCATCTAGCCTTATTAATTCTTTGCAAATAGATGCAGAAGAAGTGGCAGCAGTGACTTTTTTTAATTTTATGAACTGAAGGATTTCTGCACCTAGGACAAGAAGGGCATCACATCATCTATCAGACCAATGCGGGTATGCAGAGCAAAGTGCCAATCCTGTTTGTCATATATTTAAGGATGGAATGGAGTAGCTAGAAGCAGAGTCAAATACAGAGGGGTACCCATTCTTTCTCTCACTCTCTCTCTCTCTCTCTATATATATATATATATATATATGTATATAAGTTTTCTTTAAAAAAAGAGTACCTTCAATAGAGGTGCAGGAACAGACAGACATTCAAAGAACCCATTCACACAGCATGACATACAAACAATTGATTGGGAGGAAAGAAATTGGCACAGACTTATAGAACTGTAGACTAGTGGTTATGTGGACAGTTAGATAATGAACGTGGAATAGGGAATGACACATGACAGAGGAAGAATGCCATATTAGAAAGAAGGAGGTATATTGGCAAAGTTGGATGTCAAGCAGACGCGAGAACAGCAAACCCAGGCATTGCTCATCTGAGTTTTCATTGTTATGGACCAGCTGTTCAGCCACCAGTCTGTTAGATAGGGGGCTACAGGACATAAAGTTCAAATAGCTGTTCTAGAATGTGCTGTACATTGTTGTGTTCATCAGCCAGTTGCCATCTCATTTTGGCAGTTAACATCCTCAATGACTATTGTCAGGAGATGAGGGGAAAATCCACAGGTGCACTTTCTAAAGAGTAGAATCTTTCTTTGCCCATCCTGAGAAGCCAGGTGCCAAATGATGTATTGCAGTATCTAAATCAGGGAACTGTAAATATTATCAAGCATGCAAACAGAATGGAGTAATAGCTAGAAACATCTGGAAAGTGATGAGCTAGAAGAAAGATAAATAAAAATCTGAAAAGTTGTCAAAGAGCACATGTTCTAGCATTATAATAATCAAAGGCTTGTGAATATTTCTGATCAGGTATTCAGCAAATATTAAATTGTAAGGCATTCAACACAAAAGCCAGAAACAGATTACAGCATGGATGACAAAGTCATATAACAGCTAGGAAAACATACTTCAAAGGAAAAGACAGCTGAACTGACAGGCTAGTGTGACAATAATAAGGAAATTGCAAAGTCTGGTGATGAATTAAGAAAAGAGATTCCTCACAGAACAGGCTATGCAAAAAAAAAGTCTGGAAGAGGAACATGGATATAGAAAATATACAACTGAATGCAAGCAGATTCACAAGGGTGTAGCGGTAACAAAACAAACTTTGTTTCTCCTAACATAAATAGGGGTGGGGGATTCACACTGGTGATGAAAAAATCCAAGAAGTTGGAGAAAGTTAAGGATAGCTGCAACTGAAAGAAAAAGAGTAAAGTAGATTGCTACATGTTCACAGAGGAGTGAGTGTCACTAGCAGAGTATAGCAAAGAGGTCTGAAGGTGGTATTAAGTTCTGGACTATTCTTTAAAATCGTAAATGAGAGAATATTGACCATATGGTACAAGGCCTCACTGTGGTATAGAAAAAGGAGCAGGGAAAGCAGAAAATTCCGGAAGTGGAAGTGCAAGGAAATTGGAACAGGAATAATACGTATACACTGGGAATAAGATGAGTTAAAAATATATCTGAACAATGAAAGAATAGTACAAGATGGGGAGACTATCTAGCAAACACTATGCTTGCTATGGTTAGTGAAAGACCAGAAGACAGTTAATGAAAATGTAAGATCCCTAATACTAGTTACATCAATGGAAGTTATGAAATGAATAATACATTCTGAAAAAGGGAGACAGGAAATGGAGCATTCAATATAAAGAACAGTAACACCAGAACAATGAGAAAAGAGAGAGGGGAAGGCAAACTGTGAAAAGAGGGGGCTCAGAATGATCAGACAATGCAGCATAGTAGATGCTAAACATGGGATAGGTACAAAAAGATGCCTGACATATAGAAAGTGATACACAGGAGAAGGGAATCAGGACACTAAAGGGGAAATAACTGAAAGGAAGTGAGAAATAGTAGTACAGGTTAGAAAAGTTGCAATATGAGGATGAGGACTAAAAATAGTGAGAAGATTGCCTATTGTGAAAATTGAAAAATAAGTGAAATGAAGCACATGTTCGAATGTGCTGTTTAGCCAACACTTTGGTATAGAGGGATAAATCCCTGGATAAAGCCCAGGCACATTAACTTGGATTAGTAGGACAGGTGTGTGAAGTGCTGAAAAGAGAGGGTGAACAGGCACATCTTGGTGGGAGGCCATGCAAATAGATGCACATCTGGGTTAATCTCCAGAGAAAGTTGGGGGGCTTGAAGGGGGTTGTTTTCCTCAGTGATGCCAAACATTGCGTGAATTGCCTCACAGATAGAAAGATATGACAAAACTCTCTTTGCACATTTGACTTCATTCAGTACATCTGCACTCATGGATGGATGGGAATGATAGGGGGTATACAAAAAAATCCACGTCTATAGTAATGCATTTATACAACAAAGACCTAAAATGTGATACAGCCCAGTAGATGTGTTATAACAGAAAAGTGAACATATTTTCTCTCTATTAAGATAATAATCAAATACATGAGTATGTCTCAGAATACTACAGACTTATATGAAACATTGGCACAATATTTTTCTCTTCAGTGTCATACACCACTAATGTATTAGCATGCAACATTTCTTTTTTCTTTTTCTTTTTTTTTATTTTAAAATATTAATCAATTACAATAAAGAAACATAAAATTTACACAAAGTAACTATTTATAATAGTCCATATTCAATAATTTTAACATACATAAAAGAAAATGATTAATTTGTTTAAATAAATAAAGTAAAACAGGATCAACATTCAATTAATATTATTCTAGTAAACTTTCTACTTTCAACCAACTGTTTTGCATAGAATTATTATTATTATTTCTCATCTTAATACCATGCAATTCATTATAACCAACAGTCTTTGCAATATTTATAAATTCAACCATTAAGGGTGTACTAGAATTCTTCCAGATTTTAGTGACCACTTTTCTAGCTATTGCTAAAATATCCCCAAATAAAATGATACTGTGGTTTAGGAATAACCTGAAGAATTGGAACATTGCAAATTGCTAAAGATTTAGTTAACTTAAAAATTGTCAGACCATAATGCTTGCATACATATAATAACATTATCCCAAAAAGGTTTTGATACTTCATAATAAAAATGTAAATTTTGCCAATCTGCTTTTAAACTGGAATTACAAGTTCAGCATCTAATATTCTGTTTCTTATAAATAAGTTCAATTTTATGTGGGATAATAAAGGCTTTATGTAAAATTTCCACAAAAATATCTTCCATGTTAAAGATCTTGAAGTATTTACACATGACCTTAATATCATCTTTTTAACAGAACCTGAAATAATATTTTTATTTAATTGACGGAAAAAGTCCCAATAGTTGTCTCTGACATTTCACATATATGGTTTTATTAATATGTATATAATTTTATATGTATCCTTTATTATTATTTAAATTATGTTTATATTTTATTAAACATTCAATAAGGCTTGGAATGTATTTTTATTAGATTATGTTATACATCCTATTTTAGATACTAAATAGTTGATGGTTTGTATTGTAAGTCAATTATTTGAGTCAACATCACATTTTCTTATTACACATTCTAAAGTATATATTTTTTCATTTAATAATTGATTCCAAAAGTGACATCTTTATTTCTTAAGGTCAACATTATATTTATATTTGAAGAAGCTATATAATCTTCTGTTCTATAAATGTGTTCCAAATTTTATTAAATTAATTAGAATTTATTTTAAAACTATTTTTAAATAAAACATTCTTTATTAACCAAATAAAGTTACTTGGTATGACTTGATTATGTAACTTTAAATTATTTTTATCTATTTCAAACCAAATATTATCATGTATAATTCTCCATCTTGCTGAATAATGTATATTTAACCATAAACTTACTGTTTTAAAAAAATGAGGATAATATATATGATTCTATGCTTAAAACCAATTCCTCCATCTTCCTAATTGTTTATATGATGATCAAAATATATTCTACATTTATTAGAACTCCAAAAGAAATTTCTAAGAATAGTATTACTTCTCTTAACATATTTTTTGGAGTATAAGTTGGATGATAAGTTTTGAATAACATACAATATTTTTGGTAAGATTATCATTTTAATTAAAAGTAATCTTTCTTCCATCAAAAATAGAAAGTATTCCATTTATTTATTAACAATGTAATATTTTTCATAATGCATTCAGAATTTAATTAAACTATATATTTATAATTGGTTGTTAGAATGATACCTAAGAATTTTATTGGATCATTATTCCAATCAAAACCAACATTATTCTGTAATTTATCATTTTGTTTTTTGTTAAGTAATAATGTTGCTGTGTTATTATTATTAAAAAGTTAGGCTTGATACTTTTTCATAGTCATGCAATTGATTGTATTAATGTTCCTAATGAAGATTCTATATTTACTATTGTTAATAAGATGTCATCTGCAAAAGGTTGTATTTTAAAGGAATATAAATTCATTTACTTCAAAACCTACACTTTTTTATTCATTCTAATAAAATTAGCTAATAGCTCTATAATCAAGGCAAAATGTAAAGCTGAAAGAAGGCATCCCTGTTTTGTACCTTTATTTATTTATTTAGTTAGTTAGTTATTTTTAATTATTTTAAATTATTTTGAAAGATATGAACCTATTTTAGGATAAGGATAAGAATGTTTATATAGACATAGAATTAAATTTATGAAGTTGCTTGAAAATTGTAATTATTTAAGTGTCTCAGCAAAATATATCCACTTTACTGAGTCAAGTGCTTTGGATCTAAACTTATAACTGATAACTCTTATCTTTTTATTAGCATAATCTATTAATGAAATAATTATTTTAATATTATCTTGAGTTTGTCTATGTAAAATGAAACCCCTTTGATCTTCATGTACTAAAATAAGTAAGATTTATTTAATTCTATTTGATAGAAAATTTTATAAATTATATTTAAAAGCGACATAGGTCTATATGAAGAACATCATTTTTGGATATTTATCTAATTTTAGCATAGGTGATAGGAAGGAATATTTCCAAGAGAGTGGAAGAGTGGCATTAATTTTAACTTCTGTATAAAACAGTTACTGATTCAGTTTGGAGCAATGTATAAATTTCAGGAATAATTCCATCATTGCCTTGTGCTTTATTGTTTTTATTTTTTGTTAATTTATTCTTTAATCTCTGTCAAAGTTATAGGCTTTTCTATTCTTATTTGCTCTAAATGTAAGTATTTTATGGATATTTTTACATAAAAATTCTTTCATATGTTCTTGTTCTCCACAATTGTCCAATTTATTTAAATTTTTCAAAATAAGTTCTAAAACACTCTCTTCTAAGTCTGTAGCATTTTTTTCTTCTTACCATTTAAATATTGTTAATATGATTGGCTTTATTCATTTTCTTGGATCTAATAGCTAATTTATGTAGTCATATTGAATTCAAAGAATATGTTTGTAATTTATATTACTCAAGATTAATTGACACTTTATGATGTAAAATGTTTGCATATTTTAGGATTAAATCAGTAAGCTTAGATCCTCAATCTTTATTCCCATTTTGTATAAGTGCCTTAAGTTTATCAATTTCAACTTTTAATTCTAAAAGTTTTTTTTCCCATTCCCTTTTTTATCTATATACCAACTATATGTATAACCATAAATATATGCTTTTAAAGCATCCCATAAAATGGCATCAGAAACTTCTTTAGTATTAAAAATAACAATTTTTCTATTTCTTTTAAAAAAACATTCTTGAATTTTTTCAATTTTTGCATATATGCTGGAATTCTTTTATGTGGCATTAATCTATTTATTTTAAGATTTATAATAACTGTTATGGGATTATGGTCTGACACAGGATATGATGTTATTATAATTTTTTCAATTTTAGTAACCAGTTCATTAGAAACACACACTTTATCTATTTTAGTTTGTGTACCAAAGCTGTAAGAATAATGAGTAGATATCAATGAATTTGTAGTTATAAAAGCATTAATATCCATGTACCGCATAAATGAAATTTGTTAAGGTCTTAGCTGTAGCTGTAAATCTAAACTTTCTCTGGGACTTACAATCTTTACTTTTCAATAAACATTTAAAGTCTCCAGCTAAAGTCAGTTTTCCTTTCATATATGATGTAATTGTATCCAAATATTTTCTTGAATAATGAGCTACACTTCAAGGTATCCTGCTAAAGCATCATTTTTTGTGTGTAATTCAATAACTACAGTATTCAGCATCCCATTTTTATCTGAATATGTCTCTTTAACAATAGGCATTATAGTACTATATTTACACAGAACAACAGTACCTTTTCTTTTTGTTTTAAAATGTGAACTTGAAGTCATTGTATAGCCCTTATATTCCAATCTAGCAATGCCATCTTGAATTAAATGTATTTCTTGTAAAAATATGAGCGTTTTGCATATTTAGATATTTAATTAAACTCCCACCTTTAGAGCTATTATTTACACCATTTCTATTCAATGAAATGCATTTAATTGAGTCATGTTAAACTTAAGACTGCAAAATAAAAAATATCATGATCATTCTGCCATTTCTTTATAAAATCTAAACATCTATTTCTAAAAAGATGAGGCATTCTCTTAATAAGTATTTCATTTATGCAATTCAATATGGACTGAACTCTCCCCCCAACAAAGTATCTAAAACAAACCTAACCACAAATGTTAAACCCATCATGGAACTGATTGTTCCTAGTTTGATGAGAAATCTCATTCAGTCTATCTTCTTTGCTCTAAATTAATAAAAGTGTCTACTCTAATCTATCATTTTTGCTACTGCCTTATACTATCATAAAACTTCAATGCAATATATAAATAAAAAGTAAGCATTAATAAGGGATGAATTTCAAAACAATTTCTAACAAAAACATACAAAAATCAAGTGATATCCTTCTTATCTAATACATACAATAATTTTATAGATATATTTTAAAACAATGGAAAAACATGTTAGACCAATAGAAATGTAGAAGAAAAATTAAATTAGTTTCAATTGTTAAAACCAGAATGATCATCTGTTTAGAAAATACCATAGTCAGTCTCAGAGTTAATTATGAATATCTTCACTGAAAAATTATATTCTAATCTTATTAATTAATCTTATTAGTTTTATTAATATTGTAATCATCGAGTACAATGCCCCATTTGGCATGTACCTCACTAGACACCTGTAACAACTGGAGAGGCCGCAAAAGTACCTCACAAAGAGTATCCTGGGCTTTAAACACTTGTCCTATATGGGCAGACTCAAAAAACTCCAACTATTTTCTGTCTCATATTGCCTACTTAGAGGCAATCTCTGCTTGACTTACAAAGCCAGCTCTGTTAGAAATGCTACATCTATAGAAATCCCAATCCCTCCACACCACACGCTCCAGAGACCTCAACCTCATTACTACAATTAACAGAACATGCTGGAGGGACAGGTTCATAACCCAGAGACTGCCCATGCTATGGAACAGACTTCCCATACATGTCAGAGTACCTTGCTGACCCTCTTCAAGAGAAATCTTGATGAGTGGAAGGGAAACAGAAAATTCACCACGTGGATAACACCAGTGGCTCTACTTGACAGAGGCACTGGGAACTAAGGTTGCATGGCACTATGCCAAGGTAATCTTATGGCTAGGCTTGTAAAGGTCCCAGGGCCATTAGCATAGTACACACCTATGAACCTATGAACATATGAAAGGAAAACTGTTATTTGAAGCTGAGAACTTGAAGACTGACAAATGTATCAACTTTTGACGTTTAATCTCTGGAGTCGGGACTATGAAATAATAATTTCTTTTCACATTTATCTAAAAGATATTGGGAGTCATCAAGAGACACATAAGTGACTAAAGATATATGGAATTTGATTTTTTTAAATCAAATTTATATACTGCCATCTTAATATAAAATTAGAATATCTATCTAATCAGTTAATTTAAAATGGAAAATAAAAATCAAAACGTATATTTATTAAAGATACATTTTTAAATATGAATTTAAATTATTTCCTAATATAATTGCACATATGTATATATTCACTATATTAACAAAACTAATATTTGTGCTTGCAGCTTTGAATAAATTACTATCTAAAAAACCTATTAAAACAAAAAATAGCTCAAAGTAACTAATTTTTAATAAATCACCATTCACTTATCAACCATACATATTTACATCTCCTAATAAATTTAAATAGTTTTCTTAAGATCATTTCATCATTAACATATATCATTTGTAAGCACAACCCCAAAAATCTTGACATTACAATCACATTTGGCAATTATAATTTCTATATGAATGCAGTCAATAAAATAGGAAGAGAATAAAGTTATTAATACATATTTATGTGTAAAAGTAAAGTGTATGAAAAACTAGAACTACAAATTACTATATATCAAAGTGAGTAATATTTACAAATGAAATAAATGAAACAAAAGCCTTTTACAGTAATAAATGCTGACCACTGCTGGCAACAGAATATGATTTAGTGAATTATATACATAAAACTTGTCATGTCATTAAATACTGACCAATGTCATCATCAACCTTACCTTTTGTTAATTCATATGTGATAACTCAATTTTAATAAATAGACTGCTGATTGAATTAAAATGTTTAGTTGCAATCTGTGACCCCAAAATAAAACAATATCACACAACACCAGTGACATATCATATACAGTGCGGCATCACATCATTTGGAACACCAAATAAAAACTTTAAAGAATGCTTTAGATATGCACTTTCAACACACTATTATATCACATTTTATCTGTTTGTATATGTGTACAAATGACTTTAAAATAATGCAAACATAATTTTGTATTTTAAGTTAAATGCTTTGACAAGAAGATATATCAAGTCAATAGGCATTTATATAACATTATTAAAATGTTATATGCATTTTCTTCTTGGGCCCAATTTCCTTCTCTGATGGCGTTATTTATATCATGCTTTTGTAACAGCACAGTAGTATTCCTTATCAGACACTTCATTTCTACCTTGTATAACAAAATTGCCTAACCTATCTTGTCTATGTTTTGTTGCATAACATGCAGAGATCTATATTTCTTGTTTCAATTTGTTTAGTCATTTATTTTTTAACACAGTCATCTATCCCTACACATAATGCTGAGCAGTACTTTTCTGTTATTGTCCCTGACTTATTTTTACAACTGCATTTCTCTGGTCCTCTTCATTTGAAATATGTAGTCTGAAATCACAGTACTTCTGTTTAACTAACTCTAATATATATATATATATATATATATGAACAGTCCTTTATTTTTTATGATGTTCATACTAAATATTATACCAGATGTACTACATCAATAATCAATATAATGTGAGTAGTTGTCACATATTTATTAAGCAGGAGCAAAATATTGTTTTAAGCTTTGATGTCATGCAGTTAAAATTTACAAATTATAAAGTATTTATATTTTAAATAATGTTCATATAATATCCTGCCATTTAGTATGAAAATATATCGTCTCCTTTTAGACATAAGGAAGTACATGTTTTAGCCAGTCATCTTGCTACAGGCATATTAATTATGTGCATCTACACAGTCCAAGTTTGATATGTCTTCTAGTTTCAGTACTGATGACAAGGTATATTGGCTCATCCCCCCAATGAAAGGGAACAGCATAGCAAAAGACTTAAATCAAAAATGCTCTGTTCTCATTTATAAAGTCAGACATAAATCAATATCTCATCTGTGGGAGGTGACCACAAAGCTATTTAATCTTAAATTCAAGTATTGACCCCTGTGAGACAGTATACCTACTCAAATAAATATAAAATAAATTGCACATTTTCTTGACCTCCTCCGGATCTCCTACCATGCCAATAAGAATCTGTTGATTACTCTCCACTAGCAAACCCATAACCATTCTCACAATGAGTAAGGGTCAAGTGTTAAACTTAATGAGTTCCACACACTAGCTCAGCCATATTTTACTTACTTGCGGTCTGCTCCACAATTATGCCCTTAGGTGTACTCATACAAATCTCTCAGTTATTAAGCACAAATGTTTCAGTATGCCAGGGATCTGCACAAATGAGATTACCAGCCTTTTCTCAAGGTGTGTGTGAGGGGTACCATAGTAGAGATAACACTGATCATTACCTACCAGGAGAGCATGAGGGTTCATAGCCATGTCCATCTCACCAACAGGCCATTTTACCACCACCTATGCTGTTACATTAATTGGGTTATAGTTAACATGTACAGATACACTACCCCTCCATCTTGTGTCTGCCTGTTTCACATATTTCCTGTTGTTATTATTAAGTAATTAAAGCATTCGATGGAACTACTAAGCTAATAAACACATAGGACCGAAAAAAATATTAGTGTTGATGTGCCCACCTTGGCAAAATAAAATAAACGATATTGGTATGTAAAATTCCTTTAATGCTTCCTTTATAGGTTTTTAAGCCTAACCATGCTATTATTTTCTAGACAAAAGTGTGTGTGTGTGTGTGTGTGTGTGTGTGTGTGTGTGTGTGTGTGTGTGTGTGTGTGTGTGTGAGAGAGAGAGAGCTTAATTATATATCTTGCACTCATATTTAAGTACAGCAGGACGGTATTCACATGAATTTAATAAAACATCTGTATGATCTGCCAATAGATAAGGGAAAATAAAAGACTTCCTAAAATACATGGCAAAGCAGCTCTTCAGAAAAATACCACTGCTGCTTTGACAGTCCTGTGGCAGATAGCACAGCCTGTTTATTGCTTTCCATTAGTGAAGTCATCCTGTTTGCTACTCGATACGGCACTACTTCTATGGCCACTTCAAAGTCTTTAGTGCTGTTTTCTGCTGTCCAGAACACACTTCTACCTGCACTTGTGAATTTTGTTTATATCAAGTACAAGAGGGAGCCAATCAGTTAGCTGATACATAATTTTAACTGTAAAATGAGTGAGAAAAACCTGTCTGTAAATCACTTTCAATTCATCTGAGTTTACACTTTTCTCTACTGTTGTGCAAACTGGAGTGTGTGTGTATGTGTGTGTGTGTGTATATATATATATATATATATATATATATATATATATATATATATATATATATATATATATATATATATGGTTTACTATTAAAATATAGTAAAAAAAAAGGTACTGATCAGCAAACTATGTCACCAAAAGTACACATTACCTAATGGCCCTAATGTCAAAAATCACTGTTAATGCCACATTTTATGGCAGTTAACAGCAATTCCACCCTTGCCATAATTCCCTGACTAGTATACCTAACATCCCATTTATGCAGGGGGGCAAGCCCCCCTGCATCCCCCACACCCCCTAACTAGATATTCCAACTTTGAGATTGCACTACAGTGAGGAAACGGATGTGTTTCCCTTACCACACTATACCATGATCCCTCTACATAATCGACTGTTCATATTTGCGAATGCACAGTACATTCGCATATGTAACGTTTGATTATGTAGCTTGCACACATATCAACATTTGTAGTTTGAATAGTTCACAGGTGTACAATGCTATGTTGGCATTGTAATAGTAAACCTATATATATATATATATATATATATATATATATATATATATATATATATATATATATATATGTAGTTTGGAGGTATAGTGTTCCCCAGCCCCATACCTCTCAACTTTCCAGTCCTTTGCAGAATTTCCAGACTCATCTTCAGCCCCACACCTTCAGTCTGTTCTCTGTGAAATTCTATTTTCTAAACTGATCTTTAACAAATCAGTGAATACAGACGTCAGAAAACACTAATAGATACAGCAAAGCAACCTTGCAATGCACCTCCCATCTTCACTCCTGAAAACTACCCAAACATCCAGTGAAGCACAACTCACTAAACAAAATAACCAATCCATATTTAGCTTGCAACATCATGCAGCAGACCCACAGAAACTCCACACTGACACCCAACAACTATGAAGACTGTCCACCGATGAAAAACAGATCATAACCACACCAATCAAGCGCAAGAGGCAACACAGCAACAATGGGAGACAGCAACAAAACACAAATGCAGGAATCCCAGCCCAAATCTCTGTCAGCCCCTCAATGAAAACACCACTCCCAAATTGCAGGCAGTCCAAAGCTCAGGATGACAGAACACACTAACAGGACATGCACAAGGACCAGACCATGCACAAAACAGAAGAACAAACACAACACAGAGACAATGCACTGCACAAACATAGTCAGACCATCCAAAACAAACCATCTCACCCTTCCAATAAATTACCAACAGCACAAGTCAAAATAAGAAAAAACATCATGCATCACCATAGGCATCTCTCCACTTTTTCATTTACATGCTTCACAATATCCATCAAATCTGGAAAGTCCTCTCATAACTACATATTTTATCTGCTGTCACATAAACAGAAGAAAAGATGAGATCTACCATATTATATGTGTATGTATATATACATCTAATTTTAAACTATGAATTACTTTTTTTAAATGGATGTCTAATTTTATTAATATATTCAGAGGCATGCAACTTTCACAGCAAACTTGATCTTTGATGTCTTAATCACACAATGCTGACCACAGCTGTTTCTCATTCACTCAACTATGAAAGTGCGAGACGTAAGCAGGAAATAAGTAAGTATTTTGCAAACAAACAGAATTTTGAAATACTTGAACTGTCTTTGAAACAATACTATTAAAAGAAGCCTGTAATAGGCAACTTTTTTAACGAACAAATTACATTAAAAATACAATCCAAAGGCATCAATGTAGTTCAGTACGATTTCCTATATATGTAATCTAACTTATTTTGACATTATAGACCTCTTTTAACTATAAAGAAAAGTAATTTTATTTTATTTATAAAACTATTATTTATATATTCCAAATTATTATAGAATTAGTCACGTGTTCTCTAACCAACTTTATCTAAAATTATTATGTGTAACTAAACATATATAATAGAACATTCACACACTAGTCATACTTATTATAACATAAACACTAATTAATTTAACATTAAAATCAATAAGAAAAAATATCAAAACAAGTTATTACCTTTCTGAAGATATTTCAAAGTTATGACTGATGGCCAAAAATTAAGCATAAACAATAAATAAAATACTCATTTGTCTCTAAGCTTTTTACTCTTCTCTTTTACTGTCCATTCACTTCTTGTAGCTTGTCTCTTTAAAGATGAACTCAAATCCATATCTTCTATAGCATTAAGTAGATTATTATTTTGAACAAAAGAATCTGCACCTTCTAAGGATTCAAAAGTTTTCTGTCTGCCTGGTAAAACCAACCTTAATTTTGTTGGGTAGATCAGATGAGTTTTTATTAGAGATATTTTAAGGCCTTTTAAAAGGAAAATACATACCTTTCTTTTTGAAAGTATCAAAGAAGAGTAGTCATTATCAAATCTAATAACAGCATCCCCATTTTTATAGGTGAAACAGACCCACAAAGTTTTTAAAATTAAGTCTTTATCTTGACTGGAGATAAATCTAACTATTACAGATCTTGGATTGGAAGTTTTGCTTTTTCAGATCTTGGATTGGAAGTTTTGCTTTTTGACATTATTGTAGATAAGAATGTGTGAGCCCTCTCTATACGAAAAGTCAGGGCTTCAGGAAGGTTTAAGATTAATGGTGACCAAGAAGTTAAAAAAGTCAACATGTTTTTGCCTTCTTGCTTCTCAGGAACACCATAGATCCTGATAGTGTTTCTCCTTACTCTATACTCTAGATAATCCAGTTTTTCTAGGTATGTGTTGTTCTGTTTAAGAAAAAATTCAGTTAGTCTACTATCTATGTCATTAACTGATTCTTCTATGCCAGATATTTGAAGTTTTTATTGTATAATAACTACATTAATTAGATCATTTTTTTTTTTTACAATCTTCTTTAATTGCATCTATTCTTGAATCAAATTTTTCCATTTTCAAAGATAAGTCCTTTATATTATTAAGGATAGACTGAAGTTCATTCTTTACAGAAGTTTCTTGAGATGCTGCTATAGAATGGCTCATTTTTCTTAGTAGTGGTTATGATATGTATTTTTGACAGAAAAATATTTAAATATTTTTTTTCATCAAAGAGTCCCAGATGGTCTTCTGTACAATATTTCACCTTTAATGTGTATTTTTTGATGAATCATGTCAAAATTGTTTAAGAAAAGCAGAGCAAAAATCATATGCTGTTATCAGCTTGCCATCTTAGCCATGCCCCCCAGGGTGCAACATTTCTGAATTGACAGCCATACACTGATACCATGCAGTTACAATACTGAGAAGCACTTGCTGATCCAAAAGTATATGCCAAACTCAATGACTCTTGCAGTACATGCCAGCTACATTGATGTAGAGGAGTTGAAGCCCTGACAGTGACATAGACCTAAGTTAATTTATGAAGTACAGATACCTATAGCACCTTGCAAAGAAAGGGAATTATGAGGCTATACCTTCTCATGTGTATTTAATAGGAAAAATAATGACAATATACTGAAGTAAGGCAGGTAGTCCTTGTGACCCTGGGCCTTGATCAAGACCAGAGCAATGAATGGAATCTGGACTAAGTGAATGGGCAACCCATTAGGTAGATGGACAATTTTAGATGGAGGTTGGGGACTCAGCTCCAGAGATGCCATGCCTAGTAGCTCACATTCCCCTTCTGAATAATGCCAGCACATGTAGGTAAGGTCTCCTAGCACTATTTTAAGCCATCCAATGTGAGTGTCAATGATAGCTCCTAGGCTCACTCTTCTCTTGACTCCAGCAGGTGACTCCAACACAGAAGCGTTAATCATTTGAGTTAAACTTAATGACTTGGTCTCAGGGAAAGAAGGGTTTTAGAGGGAGACAAACCGACAAAAGTCAGCATGACCCATGACCCATACAACCTCCATAATTTACAAAAAAGAAAAAAGTTTTGCACAAGAATATGCATATATTAGTACCAGAAAGAGTGTAATTATAGAGACCTGAACTTAGCAATTATGTTTAGAATACCACACATAGAGTACTGTGAAGTATGGTCATGCTTGGATACACATAAAGCTGTCAGTCATTATTTCAGCTTCTCAACATTAGTTTGTATCCTCTATGTAATACCTGATTTTTAAGTACATATCATTAGCATATCTTACTACAGTACTGGTCCCCATAAATGCAATCACAGCTTAAGCAAAGTCACAGGAACATAGATGCTGCACATGCTTCCAGTTGTCATGCAATGGAGAAAACTGCACACATGCAATAGCAACACTATAACTACATTAACAATATACCACTACTGTGCACCTTACAATGCATATTAGAATATATCAAACTTATGTGATATTATTCAATCAGTTGTGTACCCTTGTAATTAAACAATGCTATAACAAATTGCAAAGAAGAAAAAAAGCATATAACCTATTATTTTGCATATCCATAATCTTCACTACATATGCATAATGGTTAAGGTTTTTACTTCACAAATATAAGGTTAAGGGCTTTGATACTGACCTGTGGTTATTGGCTAGGCTAGTCCTGTAATAGGTGGCAGAGTGATAACCTAGTATTTACCTATGACTCTATGCGTATTTCCCTGAATTTAGGTCCTGTTACTTTCACACTATTGTTTAACTGGTTGCTTAATGGTTACAATTATTGAAAGAGGCTTGTGTATAAGATGAGTGGGCAAATTTCACATCTTCAGAAAACTGACTTCTGTTGGTAAAAACCAACATTGTTTTTTAAGCAAGGGTTATAACTGATATATGTGTATGCCAAGGAAGAATGTGCAGTTAAGACTGTAGTGTGATCTACATCTTGGGACTGTCTCAGGTGAAGATTTCTGGAGCTGGACCATTGCTAGAATTTATATCTATGTGACATATTCCAGGGCCTGGGAAAGGCAATCTTATATTTCTTGCTGGGAAGTTGGCAAAACCTCATTAGACATTTGTACCTATTTTATTACTTTAATAACCTGAGTTTTTAAACAATACTTAGAATTGTGCATCAGATTTATCTAATGATTCCATCTATAGGCACATTTTAGTTACTTTTGTGTTTTCTACCCCTACACCTTTGTGTTTATTGATAGGATATGTATTTCTGACAATGCATCCAGCTGAATATTTCCCATATGTGTTACACTACTTTGAAGTGGAGGAAGTCTTAGCCAGTTATCACATTATGTGTTAATTTGGGCACTAGAGCAACTGAGTACCTATAATAGTTTGCATTTCTACTTGCCTTATAGCATAGTCCATTTTGTGTTCATGTAAATTTATTACTGAGAATTTCTGATTACTAGTTGTTTTATACTTACAAACTTACAAATGCATTATGATTTATCTTGTAGAATTAAAAGTGATTTAATTTTCCCCATTTTGGAACATGTATGTCACCTCCTTCATATATAACAAAATAATTTTAAATATGTGGTTTCCTTGCACTGACAACTCTGAGGAAAAGAGGGAAGTTTAACCTCAGTGACATTAGCATAGGTTAATGTATGCTGCATCCATTGACTTTATTGTGTTCACAACTATGTTTTATGCCCCATCCAACTCTATGGATGTACCAGATATTAAGCTATAGTAACATCACTACTAGAGAAACTACATTTATTTGGCCATGGTGTAATAAAAAGTTAATAAAGCTTTTTATTAAAAAAAACAAAACAAAACAAAAAGTAAAATAAAAAAAGACAAGCAGGAAAAGTACATTGCAGCACTTGATTCATCAAATGCCCAGTGCACATAGGATCATCAGCAAATTACTTTAGTTAGTTGCAGGCATGCTGTCTGAATTGAAACATTCTTGCAGCTCACTTCTTTCCCCCATGATAGTATATTTAATACATTGGGTCTATATTATATTCTCGAAAGCCAACAATATCGCAGCTGATATTGTCAACACGAGAATAGCGAAAGCGCACAACATCAAATGTGTAAACAGAAATCTCTGTAAGGGGAGATTTCTATTTACTGCAATGTAGTGTGGTCTCGGAGTGGGTATATTTAAGAAGTGGGGGTGTGGGGGCACAGGGGTGCTTGCCCCCCTGCTTAAACCCATTAGGGTACTTTTTTCTATTTTTTGTTGTTGTTTTCATAAGTTCGATGTTTGAAGACATTGACCATATGGTGTTCGATGCTTGCAACCATCGATCTTATAATACAGACCCAATATATTTAGCTAATTTGGTAACAGTACAGTAATATAAAGAATATTCTACAGTTTTAATAATACAGTTCATGGACATGATTTCAGGAAGAGCTTGTTAGTTAGCACTAATATAGTGTTTACCATACTGTAAACACTAATATAGTGTTTACAGTATGGTATTGTTAGTAAGCATGTACTACTATGATATGTGCCCTTTTTAGAACACTTAAGACAAGCCAATAAAGATGGTAAAAGCTTTTGCTGTTTATGGGCGAATAAAAATACTTAGGTGAAGGCTTACTACCAACACTAGCTGCATACACGTCATTGGGAACTGCTTTTTCATTTAATGACAAAATTCTTCTAAAACAACTAGCTGTTCAGAAGATTTATGGCCACTATGGAATGTCCATTTTCTTAAGTTCTAGGAAATGGCATTTAAAATTTTTGTACATGAGACACCCTTGCACTGACCCATTGATCAAGGAGCCTCAATCCTCATTACTGGCAACAGTGGGGAATGCACATACTGGGAGGATGAGGATGACAAGTACACACAGTTAAGTGCAATTTCCCTTAAGAGCACACAGAGATCACCATTAGTCCGGGGCTGGTTTATCCCTCTTTCTTCAGATCAACAATAAGACTCCCCACTGGCATAGACATAGGGTTGAGATCTCTACTGGGTGGCCAAACTAAGATCTCCAGTACCCTTTCTGTCCAACCAGTGCTTCATGTCCCTGCCCAATTTGCTGACACACACACTCCTTGAGATATGATTTATATACAAACACACGCACACACACACACACACACACACACACACACACACACACACACACACACACACACACACACACACACACACACACACACACACACACACACACACACACACGCACACAACTGGGAAAAGCTGGCACAAGTTTACCAGCTATGCCCCCTTCTTCCCAGAATATAAAGTAGTTTTCACTGCCACCAGCCACCTCTTATCCGCTACTTTAAGGCCCTTAACAAAGGGTGTCCAATCTTACTGTGTAATGTTGCTATTAATCCAAATGGTAGACTGACCAAGAGCAAGGCTATTTAGGAGTGGCCTGTATAGTGTCACTAAATAGATATGCAAGTAGTCTAGGAGCTTAAATATCTCTAAACAGACCACCCACAATTAAAAGGTTTCAATATATTTAATAATAAATAACAGAACAAGACAATACTCAGTAAGTAATCAGTTACATCAGAGTTCAAAATCACAGGAAATATTTAAAACAACACTGCTTGATGGTCTCAGATAAATAATGAAAACATCTAAGCTACACCTTACTATATTCCTATCTAAATCTAAAAGAGTTATTATGTCCTAAAAACTTACTTACAGCAAGGCAAGTGCAGATGAGTGGATGTTTCCTGGTCAGAAACAAAATATAAAATGCACAGACTCTCTCTGATAGAATTCTTAAATGAATATCAAATATTACTGCTGGGTTAGCTTGGATGATATCACTTTTTGTAAATTGACTTCAGTTCCCAAGCTAAACCCCCTTTGTCAGAAACTAACATAATTTTAGCATCTCCCTGTCAAACATACATATCTCTCAGATGTTTGCAGATCCTGGAAGTCTTAAAACAATAAAACCCTTCAATAGTTAAACCAAGTAATTACTTCTCTTTCAAGACAATACAAAAAATGTCTAGGTATAGACATTGTGTCTGCTACTGAAGTGAAACTGAGAGATAGCATCTCTTTTATTATGTGCTTATGAAACAATTTAATTTCAACTATTTTCTCTGAATTTTTTTCAAGTTAACCTTGTGTGTTCCAGTTTCCATTAACTCATTATAGTTGAGAGAAGTCTCCAGGTATTTCTGCAGTTACCTCCTACTGTGCCTCTAAGCGTTAAATATTGCCTGTCCATATTTGCCTTAATAATTCCAAAACCATGCTTACATACAGGATATCAGAATATTTTATCTTGAAGCACACATGATGGCAAACACAACTGTATTGATATATGACCTCTGTCAATTAGTATTTGTTAGAACTGTAAGGTGATAACTTCATAAAGGCTGTAGCCACTCCCACTGGGAGTTAAAGGTACACACTCAAAAGAGCTCTACTGGAGGGAATGAGTACATCTAAACAGTCACAATAGTGCAGGTACATTCCTGTTCTATTCCAACAGGGCATTCTGTGGTTACATTTTAGCTCAGTACTTTACACACACTTCTGTATAAATCGTATCTATATCTACGAATGACAAATAATTATTTAGAAAATTCCAGATAGCTGGGCTGGCAGCATTTCCCTTTGTCACAGTACATATAAGATTTCTAGAACTTTACTTACATTATTCACATAATATTATATCTGCAATTTCACAATATGCATTAAATCATCCATTTGTGGCTCTACCTGTCTGTCCAAACTGAATGTTCATTGTTGAAATTGAAGGTACTGTGCCTCTGATGAAGCACCAGCCCTAATCAACATTTCATGTTTAAGTTTTTGTTAGTTGTGTACATTAGCATCCTGAAGGTCCGTAGGACTTCAGTGAGTCCCTGGTTTGATATGAGGAGACTACTTCCCAATTATCTTGGGACTAGTGTTCTCTATCTGCACATCTCTTAAATTATTTCATATAAATCTCTGCATCAATGTATGTTGTATGTTTTTTTCTCATAGGTGCACTAGATTTTGGGCTTCTCAGTGAGGTGGATGATTGGCCTAAAATGGGCATTTGTTGTTGGGAGACTTAGCAGGTGTTTGTAAGTCGTTGCCCTTTTTTTTCTAGGAGGGTGAATATGTGTTGGCCAGTTCTTTTTTGCAGGGTGAGCCATTGATTATCATTAGTGGCATTTTTTTTTGTTGAGGAGTTAAAGTAGACATTACTAAAGCCTTATTAGAGTTCACCAAAGATTCATTTAACATTTTCTTTCTGACCATAATACAGCAACTGCAAGTTCATTATACTGAAATTCTTAGTTTCACAAGAAAAATCTGCAACATAAAATTTCTTCTAAACGTATCCATTCTACCTGCTATGAGGATCGCCTTTGATGGAGCAAGTCTGCATATGGTCACATGTATTTTCATGCTTTTTGGATAGTTTATCTCTTCACTCAGGTTAAAAGGAACAAATCTACTGGGTTAGTTTTGTAGTCGGTCAGTAATTACAACCTTAAGTGATACATTTATGCTGAAATACCTGCTTTTATTTCTGGAGTGGGTGAAATAAATCAAGCAATACATTTGTTCTAAGGTCACTCACTAGCATTGATGCTCACAGTTTATAACACAACTATACTACTACCTAGTGTATCCACCAGTATATCAGCTTGTCATAATAAGAAAAGTTCTTTGAACCAGCTTTCCAGTTTTAAGTTAAAGTTTGCTTAGAAGGTAAATAGGGAGTAAAATAAAAGAAACCATTAATTACTTCTAGATTCTTTTCCACAGTATCATTCAGTCTGACACCTTTTCAGTCATTGCAGTTCCGGAATACACATGGCTTTTTGTAAGCCGGATGGTAATGGACAGTACATACAGTTATCAGTCTTTTTCTCTTTCAAGACTCTCTATAATAAAAGCAGAGGTAGCCCTGGTAGAGTCTCTTTTGCAGGGCAAACAGTTGTGTCTGTTTATCAAGTTTCAGTGTTACCATCTCAACTGTCTTCACTCCCTGAAGACTGCTCTTTAGATCTGTCTCTGGACTCATTGGTCAGGAATTTAATCTCCTAAAAAAGTAATGACTGCATTATTCCCAAAAATGCAATGGTCCCTCATTAGTTGTCATACACAGCCTCTCTTTGGTTTGACTGCCTGATCCTTATTAGTTGTCATGGACAGCCTACCTTGGGTTTGTCTGCCTCCTCCTCATTAGTTGTCATAGACAGCGTCTCTTTGATTTGTCCGCCTGATCCTCATTAGTTGTCACAGACAGCCTCTCTTTGGTTTGTCTACCTGACCCTCATTAGTTGTCATAGATAGCCTCTCTTTGGTTTGTCTGTCTGGTCCTCAGTAGTTGTCATGGATAGCCTTACTTTGGTTTGTCTGCTTGCTTTTCAGTAGTTGTCATAGACAGCCTCTCTTTGGTCTGTCTGTCTGGTCCTCAGTAGTTGTCATGGATAGCCTCTCTTTGGTTTGTCTGCTTGCTTCTCAGTAGTTGTCATAGACAGCCTCTCTTTGGTCTGTCTGCCTCCTCCTTATTAATTGTTATGGACAGCCTCTCTTTTGTTTGTCTGCCTGCTCTTCATTTATTGTCATATACAGCCTCTCTTTGGTTTGACTGCTTGATCCTCATAAGTTGTCATGGACAGCCTCCCTTTGGTTTGTCTGCCTCCTCATTAGTTGTCATAGACAGCCTCTCGTCAGTTTGTATGCCAGCTCCTCATTAGTTGTCATGGGCAACCTCTCTTTGGTTTCTCTGCCTACTTCTTATTAACTTTCATGGACAACCCTGTTTTTTTTTTTTTTGCCTGCCTCCTCTTCATTTGTCGTCATGGACAGCTCTCTTTGTCTCTCTTTAGTTTGTTTGCCTCTTACTTTAGTTGCCATAGACAGCATTTCTATAGTTTGTCTACCTGCCCTATATTTCTTAGGAACTCTGCTGCTTCCAGCTGTAACACACCCATTTGTAAAAGTAAACCTACAAATAGCAAGCATAAAACCAGCAAATGTAGTATTTTTTCCCCAGGGTCAGCAATGACAATGCCACAGCACGCACAACAAAAAAACGTTAGGGTGACCATTCTTGTACATATCTGACAAAACTATGCAGTGTCATAGTAGTAAGTGTAGTATGGTGTGCTTGCTGCTGTCAGCATCAAGGACTAGAGTTTGCAGTGTCACGCTACAGTGACAACTCTAAAATTCTGTGCACTAGGCAAACAAATTGACACAAAAATGTCCACACCAGTAGGAATTACTTTTAATGTGTAACTCATCATGTAATTGCAGGATGCATTAAGTACCCTTTGTCAGTGGCAAAAATGAGTTGACTTTCATAAAGGTTATCCTTATAGTTCAAGCTATGAAGTAGTTTACAAAGCAAATATGGTAACATATTTCATCTCATAAGCCCCTGTTTACACTTATCAAGGGTATTAGAACTTGTCAGACATTTGGGCTGCATGGCTAGGCTTAAAAAGGCCCTTGTGGTTGTTAACCTAGTACTAACCCACATTTATGAACTATGAACATGTCTATATTTGGGTACTTTATTTATTTACTGAACATGAGTGAACTACTTTTACTGCTGATGAAGAGAGGAACTTAATAAGTACTACCACCAAAAAAGACAAGTTACAAGTACTATTCATATTCACTTGTATAATGAAACCATTTAGTGAAAGAAAGAAAGATTCTGCAAAATATTTTAGGAAAATTATTTTTTTGTGCTGAAACTACTGAAGCTTTAATTGGTCGCTGTAATGGCTGGCACATGCCCTCAAAAGATTATGATTTGCAATCTTGTCTAAGTAAAGATTTAGGCACCATCTGTCTCTAAGCTCTGTGGAATAGACAGCTATACTGAAATTTGGACTATGCAATCTAATGGGCTGATACGAATTATTTCTAGAATTCCAAATGTTTGCGCTTTGTTTAATCAACCATAGCATTTAACACTTGCAGGCCAACAATATCTAATGCATGTTTCATGTTTGTACCAAAAAGATGCATGCTGCCCTGAAACTGCAGATAGCCACTAATACTAATGGAGTTTAACATCACAAAGATAATATTAATGATGACTACAGCTTTTTACAGAATCTCATCCTATTCAGAAATGCAGGATTCATTTATGCTGCTTCAATTTGCTAAATTATAAGGGGAAAACTCGGTGCATAAACATTTTTTCCATTTCAAATATGTTTCCAAATCAGTTATATTCCTATTAGTATACAACATAAATTCACGGAAGACCTGTTTATCAGAACACACTATGTTACAAGTCAGTCAGCCTGTTTTATCTTTTCAGTGGTTCCATCCTGCCTCACTAACAGACTTTGCCAACACCTGCATAAAATGCAGTCTAATATTAGTACATTTTCCTGATGACAGCCCAGTTCCTAAACTCATGCAGTGAGGCACATGCGTTACTGCGGTCAATTACATTTCTGTTCATTCTCTCACTGGCTTAGTCAAATCTCTTGATATACTTAGAATGAATCCAAATGAATAAACCAAGTGCCAAACAAATAACTAAAAAAAATGAACGTGACAGGTTTAAGATGTAACACCAGCAGCAACAGATGCATAGTCCAAATGCTGAAATTTATGTTGTGCATCTGTCGCTGCTCTTGTTACATAATAAACCTGAGATTCTTGTTTTTTGTTATACTTATAATGTCTTAGAAGACACAATGCAAGAAGCATGCTGACATTCCCCATGGCAAACGTCATCAGATGTTCACCTGGAAGACAACTGTGCACCACTTCTAGTCATTAATTCATACACATGTTTTTATGAAGTGAGTTTCTTTTTAATTCCTAATCCTGTCATTGAATTTACTGTTTATAAAAATACCAAATAAGACATCATGAAAGACAACTGTTTAGGTCTTTGAATGTAACTAGTGATTTCTACTGGCAAACATTTTTTTTTCCTTTGTTAGCTAAGATAATATTGATGTTAGTTTGTAGAAACTTTATTGAATCCAAGTTGTTATGACTGAAGGTAGAATTCTTATACAATTTTCATACCAGAATCTGGATTTCTTTCTGTGATAAGCAACAGTACTTGTTGATGTGGCAGGTTAAATTATGAATGTGACATAATAAATACAATGATGTTGTGTAGGTCAGTGCAAAGGAATTACACTATATTACTGATTTCTGCTATTTAAAATAGTAAATTACAGCAGAATGGGACCAGGTAACAAGGTGCATACCATATATTATAACAAACAGCCCAGCAATATGTGTCCAGGGTGAATATAGCCTCCGATAGTTATTTGCAGAAAAGACAACAATCATCCATGGCTCCCTTTCCTAACCTGCTGTTTATCAGAATGCATTGCATGCTTCTAGGCTACACTGGGTTTCACAAGACATATAACACCATGATGATGACCCTTTCCTTTTCATGTAGTTCTGCTTACCAGAATCCACTGCATGTTGCCAGCAGTATGAAACATTCCTAATATTATGTTTTGGAACTACATCTGGAATTCTGAGTTTTGGAAAGTGTACCTTGACATTTCAGTGTTGACATTAAGTGTGGAATAAGGGGTTGTCCACTATGCTACATCACACCATTTTTTCATGTAGTATTCACACTTCACTCAGCATTATGAAGGCAAAGTATGCCAATAATGCTTAATACAGCCATATGCTCTGACTTTTCATAAATTCAAGCTTATGTCTGCTTTTAAGCTATGCCATAATAACTTAATTGTAAAAGCATGACAGTTAGAAATTACTAATTGTTAATCATAAAATGTACATGATTAAAATAAAAAAATGGAGCTTGGTACATTATAAAGTTAGGGATATATATTATGTGGATACTATAACTTGGGCAAATTCTTTTCTTTATTTATTTATTTGCAGTTTGTTGACCGGAAAATTCCATTGGGCCAAAAAGAGCCCTTTTTCAATGGAGGCCCAGGGAGAAAAGCTCCACTTACAATATTATAATAATGAATACAATAAAACAAACTAAGAAAAAATATTACATGATTTAAAGTAACAGAAACAGATTGAAAAGGTTATAATAGTAACAAAGCATTTTGTGGTATATGCTATAACAAAGCATTCTGCAAAACATGGAATAAATAGCATTCTGCAGGTCAAGGCATGCAAATGCCTACAATGTAAGATAAATTATAGCAACGTATTAAGAGAAACACAGCAAGTCTTAGGTATAATTTGTGAAAGAAAGCTTAATAGAAAGTATGAATAAAATAGATAAAAGTTAAGAAGGGTAAGAACAGTAGCATTCCTAATTAGATGAAAGGTAGGAATGAAACAAAGTCTTAAAACAAGAATGATTCTGGATAGAACCAATGTGTGGTCAAAGTGAGTTCCATTTGCATGCTAGGGAGAATGACAATAAAAGTTGCTATGGACTATGTGTTGGTTTGTACACTTGCAGCACATTCTGATTTTTGGATCTGGGAGATTTTCTAGGAAGATGCAGGGTAAGGATAAAAGAGAAGGAGGGACAATTAGAGGGCTTAAAGTTGAGTTTATGAACAGTAGAAAGTTGAATATAAAAGAGCTAGTTAGGAAGTTCAAGCCAATTTAAGGAGTGTAGGGAACTGCAATGGTGAGAGGAGGACTGGGAGCCAGTAGCAAACATAGAGATTTTATTGTAGCAAGATGCAAGTTTTGCCTTTAGAGAGGATTGTTGGTTAGTAAGGAGAGGGGCTGCATTCATGAGAGAAGGATGGAGATAAGTGACAGCAAGGGTATGCTTAGTTGAAGGGGTAAGGAACCGATTGTGCCGATATAACATTCCAAGCTTCTGGTGGGTGTTCTTGATTTTAATTTGAAGGTGAATGTCAAACTTTAAGTGTTCATCAATAATGACACCAAGCAGCTTAGTATGGGGGGCTATTTTGATGGGAGTCTTGTTTTGGCTGTATATCAAAAAGGAATTTTTATCAGGTTTAGTATTTTGTTGATTGGGTAGATAACATGATTTTAGTTTTAGATGGATTGAGAGCTAGGTGATTGTTCAACAACCAAGTCTCAGTTCTTGAAGGCATATTGAGTTACATGCATGAATTTAGTGAGAGATTTGGCAGAGCAGATGATAGTGGAGTCATCTGCATTTTTGACAAGTTTGACATTTGGTGTACATTGCTGGAACTTATTGATAAAAATGTTAAATAGTAGAGAACCCAGGATAGAGCCTTGGGATACACCAGTTGGAGTATGAAGGTAAGAAGCAATAGAATTTTTCCACTTGACGGCCTGTTGTCTGTTTGAGAGATAACTTGAAAGCCAATTGATGGAAGAGGGAAATAGGTTGAGAAGAGAGAGTTGAGAAAGAAGTAATTGATGGGAAATCATATCAAATGCTTTAGATAAGTATAGGAAAAGGGTAGATACAATGTTACCTGAGTCTCAAGCATGGTTGGTGATATCAAGAAAGGACAGAAGGGCAGTGGTAGTGTTGTATCCAGGTCTAAATAAATGTTGAGTAGGGATCAACAAATGATTGTCTAAAAGGTGAGGTAGGAGTTACAAGTGAATGCATTTTTCAAGAATCTTACAGATGGGGAAAGACAGGCAATTGGACGGAAATTGGACATCTCAGTATTGTTGCCCCCTTTATGTGGGGCAATGATAAAGGCAATTATATTAAGTGATCGAACAATAAAATGTTTGAACATGTAATAATCGACCCCAAAATGTCAAAACACCATAATGTCAAACGGCAAGAAAAAAAAAACGTAAAAACATCCAAACAAACTATAAAAACGCTGTAAGCAGGGGGCCAAGCCCCCCTACACCATCAACGTAGGAGGCAGCATCCCCCACACCCCCTGCTACTTAAATATACCAACTCTGAGATCGCACTACAGTGCAGGCAATGAAAAACTTCGATGTCTGCACTGTATGGAGATCTCCTTTGAACTGTTCGACATGCCGACGGTTCGACATTTAGGGGCCGATTATTAAGTGTTCAAACATTTTACTGTTCGATCACATAATATAGACCTTGATAAAGGCTTTTTTTCCAAAGGAGGGGTACATAAGATTCTTGAATGGAAAGACTGAATAGGATGCAAATAGAAAATGCAATGCCATCAGCAGCTAGCTTAGGAAAGTTAGATGGTATGTTATCTGGGGCATTAGAGCATGGTTTAGTTTTAGTAGTTTTTTATGGTCTTGTCAGGAATAGGTTTGAGGGTAAAGGGAGGAGAGCTGTGAGTAGAAGACATTGTGGGGAGTTAATACTTGGTTGTGAAAAGATGTGATGAGCTTGGCTATAGAGTTTAAGAATAATGAGTTAAATTAGGCAGCAATAAAATGATCAGGAGAGTTAGAATCTGGGCAAGGGTTGTCATTTCTGCCAGGAGTGAGAATGGCAGAGATACTGCTCCAAAGTTTTTTGGGATTAGATTTGCAACTGTTTTGAACTTTGGAGTAGTATAATTTATGATCTGTAACTATTTGTTTTTTTTACTTTATTATGGAGTTGTTTCTAAGCAGTAAGGGAGGTAGATGTTTTATATTTAATGCAAAATTTCCATGATTTATCTCAGAGATGCATAAGCGTTATAGTATCTTTGGAGAGCCAGGATGCAGTTTTGTTTTTAATCCTTTTACTTCTAGGGGAAGCAAAGCTATTTAGTAGGTTAGTGAAAGTAGTATTAAAGTAAGTAACAGCATTATCAAAAGGAAGAGTTTTTAGAGGGTTCCAGTTCATATGTTTTAAGCAGTCAGAGAAGGTTTGAGGATTAAAGTTTTGAGGGACTCAGTTAAGATGTAATTATGTTGTAGTAGGAGAGAGGATGGTGAATGACATACAAAGGCAGGAAGATGATCACTAACAGAATCAGGTAAGGTCCCACTGTCTGAGATATTGTTGGGGTGGGATACTAGTATCCAGTCAAGAATACTGCCTGAATAAGTGCCTTTATTAGGTCTGGTAGGAGAGTTAATTAGTTGGGTGAAACTGAATAGATTTATGTTCTGAGAAGTATTGGTTGGGAGAATAGAAGTCCAGTTAATGTTGACATCACCTAAAAGTATTGTTTCATTACTTATATTACTTGAAAGCCAAGAGAGAATAACTTCAAGAATAGGGATATTATTACCAGGTGGAATACATAGGGCAACTATGCATATGTTTTTATGGTTGTTAATTTTTAGGAGGGCCAGAGTTATTTCAGCTGTTGTAAATTGTGGTATAGGGTTGATGTAGGGGATTACTGTTAAAGAGGAGGAGAAAAGTAAGGCTACTCCACTACCTTTCTTGTGAGTTCTGTCATGTCGTTTGATTATATAGTTAGGGGGAATGATTTCAGAATCTTTCAAATGAGGTTTGAGTTAAGTTTCAGAAATAGATAAAATGTCAGGATGGATATCGAAGAGCCAAGCATGAAAGTTGGGAGGTTTATTGCATAGGTTTTAGACATTAATTATAGCAAAAAAGAGGGATTTATTGGGAGAAAGAGGAGATGACAAGTTTAATTTAGTACATTGGTTAACTGGGGACCCAGGACTAGGGTGTATGTCACCAGAGAGGAGAAGAGAGATATGTTCAAGAAGTAGGAGTAAAAGGTCTTTAAATGACTTTAAGTTGGAGTTGAACAATATGAAGTAAGAAGAATTTGGAATGTGAGGATAGGGATGGTATTAGAAATATCAGGAAGAAGCTTTCTGTGCAGAAGGAGAGTATTATTGTGCTGATAGAGGTGAGGAGAAATAAGGGATGAAAAGAAAGATTATTTTTTTGGTATGGGAACATTTAGTGTGAAGGGGGGAATAGGAGAAATTTGGGAGGCTGGTAAGACAGAATAAGGTGTAGAGTAAGAATAGAGGAAGTATGATTAGTATAGGCTGTGTAGAAATAGACAACATAATTACTGTAAGAATGTAAGACAAAGTAGGGGTATAAAATATCGGGAGTAAATTGAATTATCCAGAAGAGAAATTAGCTTGTGAAGGTAGAACATGTATTCACTGTAATTGGGAGGGTGTGAGGTTAGAAGTGGAAAATAGGAGAATGATTAAGTGATAGTGGATGAAGACAGACATGATATGGTGTTTAGAATGTAGGAGTGGCAAAGAGGGTATAAATGTACAGCTAGTGGGGATGGATGGGAATAGGTGGCAGGGTAGGGGGGTGGAGTGAGGTGTAGGGTGAACAGAGCTGGCAGAAAAAATGAAAAGGCCATGAACAATCATATTTTTATGCTTTACAAAAATAAATTTATGGCACCTTCATAGAAAGAATCTTTTTCCGTCCAGGTTTATCTTGACTGGCAATATATTTTATATATCTATATATATATATATATATATATATATATATATATATATATATATATATAGATATATATATAGCCTGAGGGTCGATATTTTACCTGTTTAGAAAATGCAACATTAATTGTGGATTTAGGTCAAAACAGATTATGTATAGGCCATTTCTTACAAATGAGTATGGTAAATGATTGCATGCTACACTGTTTGTTATTGTGCTGAGTGCTGCTGTGGACTGCATTAATGAGCAGAATGTGAAGTCCAGCATTAAGCTTGCCCATGATTAGTTTGTTTCTGACTGGTGCCATGTTTTTTAAAGTTTCTGGAACTGGTTATGAGAATATCTGGAAAGTACAGGAGGCATAAATGCTGCAAAATGGTGTGATGAAAGAAGCTGGGCCTACATTTTAATTTGTGGATGTGGTAACTGCTTCTAGACATACATTCACAATAGAGTAATTACTTTTGATGCACTTTATGTTGCGTCTGCCTAAGGGTATGACTGCTATGCATTTTGTGAACTTATGATGTAAATCATGAGAATTACAAATCATCATATAAAGGGTTTTATCTGTTTTAATTTAGAGTCAGTCCATCATATTTTAACAGAGATTGTCTGGGTCTCTTGTAGCAGTGTAACTATACAGGGATCTGTGGAAGTAAGACTGCATTTTAACAAGAAAACAATCAGTTTACAGATTGTCCGAGAAAAGGTGAGGGTACAAGTCTTTAAGTTACCTGATGGGACTTAGTGATAGTGTGGAACTTTTCTGAACAGTAATAATTTTATACTAATTGAGCTTGACTGGTTTATAAGTAGTTTCTAGGCATGCCATAAAAAAGACTCTTGAAGAGCCAAGCTCATCTTCTCAACTGCAAAAGTAAAGTGACTTGCTGAGTTGAACAGTGGGCAAAAGAAGCTGTAGGAATCTAACACAGGACTGTAGGAAGTAGCTTGCTTACAACTCACAGCACTGAATAAAGATGCAACAATAAGTGAAACTGGAAAGGTACTGAAAAATGCAAATATGCTAGTGTGTAAGGATCTAATGATTAGGATTCTAAATATTATTACAATTTGGATTATTCTCATTTGAAAGTAATATGCAATGTGTTAAATGGTACTGGATATCAATGAGGGAAGATAAGGAAATACACACTGAAATATTTCTTAGAAATTGTCTATAAAGAGTAGATGAATAGTTGATCTTCTATACATCCAATTAACACTGAATGTGAAATGTTAGTAAAAGTAATACAAATAAATATGAAAAAGTAATAAGTAAAAAATATTGTTGGCTTGGCTACTGGAAGAGAAATGGAGGAAATACTTTGGGAGGCAAATGGACTTGTAAATGTGGAGTGATGTGAACAATGGCTATTAATGATACGTATGACCAGATAACGCTTGATATGCAAATGATGGTGAATGCATATGATTCTGGAATTAGATGTGTGATGTTGTTAATAGATGTATCTAACAATATTTGAGTGTATTCTATAGTTAATGTATGGGCGGCCACGGTGGTGCAGTGGTTAGCATTGCCACCGCCTTCTCACAAGAGGTTCTCCTCTCGCTGGGGTGCCTTCTGGCGCCTTCTGCGGAGTCTGCATGTCCTCTCTCCTTGGTTGTGCCCGGTCCGTGCTCCCTTTCCCTCCGCCCCCAACATCATGCATTGGACATTGGACACAGGTACATTGTGGGGTGGTGTGTGCCCTAGGGTGTGTGCCTTGTGTGGAAGGTACACGACTGGACTGGCAACCTGACACTGTAAAACTCCACTGCAGATGCAGGTATGGTGATCCAACCGGGAAAAAGCCGAAAGAAGAAGAAGAATTCTATAGTTAATGTATACTTAGCTAAAGCATTGCAGTTGATCAGGAAATAAAATAATTGCTTTCTGAGTTTTATTTTTACTGGGTGCTGTAAGAATTTAGTGATTAGGAACATGAAAACGTTTCAAGAGCAATGGATTGTGCATGATATCAAGGGGAAGTCTGATGAATGTATGATAATTTCCTGCTTTACTCAAGCAAGAGGAATATAACTGTATTTATTTATTTAACATTTGTTTACTGGGAAAGTCTGACTGAGACGGAGGCCATTTTCAGTAGAAGCCTGGGAAGAAACCCTCCAGATGCATGTCTTTGGAATGTGGGAGGAAGCCAGAGCTCCCAGAAGAAACCCATGTGAATACAGGGTGGAAATGCAGACTCCGCACAGAAGGCACCCAGCTGAGAATCGAACTGGAGAACCTCTTGCTGTGAAGTGACAATGCTAATTACTGCAACACTGTGCAACTGATATGAAATAATTACAGAAGCACATCCACTACTATGGATCGTCTGTTATTGTCAGTAAGTACACATGTTTTGGGGAACCTTATTATACTTATAATTTGTGGTGCTCCTTTGCACAAAAACAGTTTTGGGGTCCAGAAACAAGAAAAGGGATTTAGGTGATATGAAAAAAAAAGTTCAATATTATTTAATATGGAAAATATGTAAGTCATTTTCAAAAGGAAAGTACATTTGATGAAGTCTTATTTCTTAAGTACAGAGATTTTTACAATTCCAATTTTAATACCAGGAATATACTTAACAATAACTATGAGTTTATGTTCCATTAGCCTTTGGGGAAGCATGTTAAAAACTATTAAAAGAAAGATTTTGTAACAGGCAGAGAAAAATAGTAGATTTGTAATAGTATGTATTGTTTTCTTTTTCCCCTATATAAGTTATTTATTTAGTTTGTTAGCATAAATAAAGGTTGCAGAGGTTCATATGCCTAGCTGAAAAGTTTGTTCGAAGTTAAACTTGATTAACTTTTTTAGGAGAGGGGAGGGTGGTGAAATGGGATTTAAAATGACAGGTAAAAAGAAATTATGGCAATATAGAAAAAGTACAGACAATGGAAACTGCCACTGACATGAGAATTTTGATATAAGGCTATTTGTTTAAATGTTATATGGCAGAAGGGTAAGAAATTCTGAATAAATGCATTTTACATAGAATATATTTAGTTAAATGTGAATTTATGCAAGATTATTTTACAGATACATGCTCAGAAGAATATTTTGGTGAATAATCAAATTCACTTAAAATATTGGGAGAAAAAAAAAAGATGTGGCGAAATTGGTACTTTGGCCACTGTTTTGCTACTTTATGAAAAGGTCACAAAGTTTGGGGCTTATCAAAAACAGAAACAAATAAAAATGAGTATTAATCAGAACTCAGACTGTATGAATGAAGATCTTACTATTTATTTATCTATGTAGAACTATTTGTCTATTGTGGAATAAATGGACTATTTTGTTATTATTTAGTATATGAATATGTTAGATGTAGATATGTTACCATACAGAGCTACCATAGCTTTATGGCTATTGAACCAGGCTAGAGTGAATGGCATGTCTCATTTACAATACACAATTAACGAAGGTTAAACTGAATTTAGTGTGCCTGGGCATTATTTCAGCCTCCTGACATGAAATTCTAGCAGAGAGTGAAAGAGGTGAAATATCTACAAGAAATGAAAAAAAAAAATCTGCAGAAGTAAATTAATATATTTACTTTAAAGAACTTATTTGGCCCTACAAAAGCAATAACCAGTAGAAATACAGTCCAACTGCACTTTTCTACTGTCAGGAAATTTGTCAGGAAACAAGAAGCCTTTTGTCCTAATCCCCTTCAATAAACACAATACACCAAATGACATATGACAACCTTTATTAAACATCAATATACATAACTTCATTGGCCAATATTTTATTTTATCACAGCATACACATCCATATAATGTTAACTAGGCGAGCGTGACCTCACTCACCCTGACCAAATAAGCAGCATCCTTCCCCTGCTCACTTATTTTACTTAACAAGCAGCGTCCCATCGCTCACTTTCATTTTGCACTTATTGAATTAAACATGCAACCAAATAAGCAGCATCCTTACCTGCACTCGCTTACTTTTACTTATCAAGCAGCGTCCAACTGCTCACTTTCATTTACCATCTCACTGAAATGAACATCCAATACCAGAGGGGAAAGAGAAGAGGGACAAGCCAGCCCCTCTTCTCCGCCTACCCAAACTTAGAAAGCCACGTAATCCCCAATGTCCAAAAAAAAGGGAGGAAGGGCGGGTAGCAAGTTCACACCAAAATGTGATTCCTTACCCAGTTACACTTGCATAAAAGCACATTAAGCTCCTCCCTATAGTTACCTCATTTCCTCCCAATCAACCCATATTCCAATTTAACCCTTACACCCTCCACCAGCTTTCTTCCCATACCCTCTAAATTCCCATTACTATTTTTTCTAACCCCCACCTGAAAATGTCACTGGACAAATTGGTTTGTTACCAAATCTCATTTGTCCCGGTCCCCTTCATTAAACACATTACACCAAATGACATTTGGTGACCTTTATTAAACTTCCATAGACATGACTTCGTTGACCAATATTTTAATTTATCACAGCATAAACATCCATATAATGGTAACTAGGACAGCGTTACCTCTCTCACCCTGACCAAATAAGCAGTGTCCTCACCTCCACTCACTTACTTTTACTTATCAAGCAGCATCCGACTGCTCACTTTAATTTCCCAACTCATTGAAATGGACATGCAACACCAGAGGAGGAACAGAAGAAGGACAAGCCTACCCCTCTTCTCCACCCACCAGCCTGACCAGGCTGTTCCCCCTCCTTCATGCCAAAACCTTTCACAAAACTAAACCATACATTAAAAAGGTTGAAGCCAAACATCATTCAGTGTACACTCCATCCTCCCTGAACCAAACTGGATCCCTGTCATCAACCTACAAAGCCCTATCATATAAATACCAAAAGTGGCCAGTTGCTTAAACAGCTGAAATTAAACTGATGATCCTTCTCAAACACCAAAGTAATACCCCTACCCTTGTATAACCTCTGCAAATCAAAAATATCCTCACATCTTACTATCAACAGTAGATTTGTAATTATTCCCAGGTCATTACCTGCCGAATGAACAACCAAAATGCTAAAAATCCAGCACCATCCAAAACAAAGCAAGGCCAACTGCATGCCATCCTACCTAAACGCAATGTCCTTTTGCCACCCAAAGGATATAATAATGACAAAAATGAGACATCCTTTTCTAAAAGATAAATTTAATATTAATCCAGTCACTATACCCACTATGTATTATAAGGCAAAAACATCTGAAAACCAAAACAGTACTTGCTAACCAATGAACGACCCACTTTAATGATTTCCATAAATCCATAAAGCCAATATCCATCAAATTGTAACCCAATGAACCTCCATTTCCCAACACCTACCCTCGCAACCAAACTTATCTTTGTCAATAGCCACATTCTGTCAATCTTCCCACTATCAAACCTACCCCAACCCTTCAAACATATAAACCATCAGCCAGAATTTAGTAAACTTACATAACCCTATAACCTATGCAACTATACTAATCGGAGATAAATCCCCCCATAATCCACCCTTGTCCTGAAATATCACCCCTCAATTTTTTTTATAATATGTATATATTTATTGAATTACCTTCACATCTGGTAAATTGAACAAACCATAGCCTACTTTACTAGCAACCATAAAAACACAATGCCTTGCTTAGACCTTCAAGCTTCTGTGTAAACAGAAACCTGTTAATCACACATACACAACACACCTGCATACCTTATAATGCTCAGTCAAATCCCTCACCTAGCCATAAAAAGGAACCCGGCTCCTGTACCTCCTTCTGAGTGCCTGCCTACTGATGCCAAATTCAATGAACAGCAGTGTTAAACTCTCAAAGTAGCACCGACCACTGAACAACCCATCTGCACAGCCTTGCCACAGGCAAACCCAAACCAACTACCATGACCACAAAATCTGACCCAACATCACATTGTTGTGATGCCAACTCACCTGTGAGCAACTCCAAACTCCAAATAAACTATCCCCAACCTACTTTATCCTGACAAACCTCATTCTCACCTGCCCCCACACTACTCCCAAATTGCACAAACTCTGATGTGCCTCAATGAGCACCTAATAAAATAGAATTACCTGCAACCTCATTGTGCACCACTCTAGAGTCCAGCACATCTGGCCCAGCCAAATCCATCACCTTTCAAATCCACTTTCTTCAGGACACTGACTGATGCCCACTGCATGCCCTTCCATCTGCAAAAAAAAAAGAAAACTGTAAATACTCTATACACACAGACAAATGTCTTAATGACAACATTAGGCACTGCCAAGAGCCTACTTTTTACTTAAACAGCACAGCCACTACACTACCCCACATCCCCTGTCCGCAATAACCTAGCACCACTGTATCCCCTAGGAAATCCTTTAGCAGCCAGCTAAGGAACACACTGCAGCAAAATGGTGTTATGCCACAAACAGCATTATCTGAACCTATACATTCACATTTCACCTATTAAAACACAAAACATAAAGTGAGCCACCAACTCGAGTAGGTAACTGCTAAACACTGTGGATGAGGGCTAATTTGAATATCAAAATACCCGGGTCATCTTGTGATTTCCATAGAGAAACCAATTCAACAGTATATGGTCCAAGGGAACTTGTTTCCTAAAACCGTCTTGGGAGCATTTCTGTAAGCAAATCCTGCAAGAATATTCTCAAGCAATCACTGTTACCCAAATTAAAAGATTAAACCAAAACTATGCGCACCTCTGTTAAAGAATTGGCAGCTTCTCCCATGTGCTGCTATGTTCTACAAGTACTGTAACAACAACTTGTACATCGCAATGAAATTTAGGGTGTACAACACCTCTATAACCTATACATACCTCTCAGATGTACGTCATCTCGAGGAATGGTCCTTATTTGGGGTTGTAAGAACCCTATCAAAAGCCTGCCACCCATTCCCTATTAACAATTTAGCTGATTATCCATGATAAATATTACATTAAAAAGGCCTAATCTATAAATAAACTAGAAAGCATACATTGTTTAAAATGGGATAAAGTTGCCAGTGAGCCCTTAGAAAATGTTTGCCCTTTTACACATTTGTTCCACATTGTAAGTAGCATCATTCCTCATCTTGGAGATGAAGGAAATACAATAATTTGGGTAAAGAAAAATGAAACCATCTCATACTCCTGCCATTACAGCAGAGTAAGGATCCTGTGATGCCAATGGAGATAAAGAGGAGGGTTTACCTGATACAGCAGATTATTGATCCTGCAACAGCATCTGAGATAGAAAGGAGGGTTTATCTAACATAAAAGCCGAAAGACACAACAACAACCCCTATAACATTACCAAACTTACAAGTACTAGATGAGATGCGCGCATGTAATAGTAACACTCGCTGCCACAGAAAGCCACCATCTTCACTCAGCCACTCATTCTCACAAGATACAAACACACATACCCCTCTTTCATGGCATCCCTTTACTCACTGAAAAGGTACCATACTTAGCATTATGCATCAAACACACATTGCCTATAAACTTCTTAGAGAACAAATTAAAACAAAAGGGTACAAGTAACCTAGTGGCCTGAAACCTCCACCTCAGCAGCATCCATCCTGCCAAGTCCACATCCCTCAGGGCACTGGCTGATGTAAACTGTGCACATCCATCATCAGCATAATATTAAGTAAAGAATATAAAGCCTGAGATTCAGAAACCTGCCACTACCTTGTGAATTCACTCCTCACTAATTTACCACAAAATCTAGACATTCTGCAAAAAATCTAAACAGTTGAGGGTATGGCCATATCCGTCAGCCTCTTAGAACAAAAATCTGGACAAAGTCATGAGCAATAGGGAGCAAAGGCCCAAAATAGGGACAAATTCAAATACTGCTCTTTCAAACTTGGAAAGTTAATAGAATAAGAGTTGTACAACAGCCTGACTTTTCTGAATGGTATGAAATGTGAAACTCAAATGCCTGTCAATATTCTCTGGCTGCAGTCTTTAATGATTCACTAATGCTTTGCCAGAAAACTACAACTGTATTAATAAAGACCCAAAAATATGGCAAAATTCTGGACATTCTATGAAAATCTCTACAGTTAAGACATATGGGTATGGCAGGATGCCCACACCAGGAATAATCGTCTGCCCTCCCCCATAACAGTAGTGACTGCTACTCTTGGGTACCTCACTGAGCACAAAAACACACCACCAGTCACTTCCTGCATGGCTGAAAGCAACCCCAACACCGAAAGCCTCCTCACAACCCCATCAAACAAAAAAACAAAGGGATCATGTGCTAATAGTCCACTCTGATTAATAGTTTCCAACCCCCCCCCACTGTTTCCCCTTTTCTTTTATGTTTATGCCTCCAGAGTGTGCAAAACCCCCATCACAAGTCACCACAGTCCACATAACCAGCCGGCACAATGTACCATGCCCCCACATCCTGAAGTGTCAAAACACAGTCAAAGCCCCAAGTGTCAAAACCGCATGCAGTGCATCCACCATAAGCAGCAGCAATCTCAACTGTCACCAAGCATGCCAAAGGTTTCCTCAGCTTGAGAACCGCAGTCCTCCATTTCACAACCATGTACCACATCTCTGTGCATCTCATCAACAGAAACCAAAATACTTGATCATAATTCCCAACCGCTAAGTGCAAGAAATCTGGACAAGGCCTAACCTCATGGAGAGACAAAGGCTGAAAATAGGGAAAGCCACTAAATATCACCCTGTAAACCTAGAAAGTTTGCAGAATGACAGGTTACATTCTAAGATGCATCCTCTGAAGAACATGAACTCTGGAAACCAAATGCATGTCCCCATCTGGTGATCCCAACCCTCAGCAATTTGACAGAAACCACCAACTCCACAAGGGATAGACCAAAACATAAGGCAAATCTGGACCTTCCGCAAAAATACACTGGATGCTACAAAGTGCCAAAATACAATATACACCCCCAAAACAAAACAAATGGTTGCCCAAAGAACCATCTTCCTTGCTCTAAATAACCAAATTAATGTTCCTATCAACTGCTTATTCCAGTGAATTCCTCACAGTTTTTTAAGGATTCTTAGAGGCTCGGCATATTAAACTTTCCCTTCCAGTTTCAAAGAAGAGACTGCATGCAGACAATAGGACCCCTTACCATAACTTCCTGTGAATGAAAAATCCTGCCTGACAATGACCATTTCCCATGTCAGTTCAAGTACTGCTTCAACACTGAGCCATACAAAACCAAAATAACTGCTCATACTCAAAGACTGAATATGCGTATGTCATCAACACCAAGCCATACATGGCTGAATTCACCCATCTCTATGGCAGCTCTCACTCTGTCACACTTTGCCCCATTTTCTTTTCCCTTTTACTGTGCTTGTTGCACTCATAACTTGAGTCGACTAGTGAAGCAGCTCTCAGCCACATTGCGGATGCCCAGCTGCAAAACTTAAATCACGGCTGTTCCGCAGCCTGCGAGCAGCCCAGAGCCTCTCCAACGACCAACCATTGACAAACAATGGAGCCCCACACCATGCATATTCAACCATTCCCTACTTTTTTCTTTTCTTTATGGCTAGTTTCTGATCGACACACCACCAACGATCAACCTGACTTCCCTCAGTCTCCATGTCGATCTATTCATTTCTGAATCAAAGTACATTCCACATTACTTTTGACAACAAGATTAGTGTTTCTTGCCTCAACCAGCTTTCCTCATATGACCAAACCGAACCCAGTGGGCTGTCTTGAAATCTGTAACACACAAGCTCAAGGCTCCCTGCATTGGGAATCAACATGCCTACATTTATAGAAAACATAATTAACCTATAAATTTAAAGAATTTACATTTAAAGAAAAGAGCAATTGCCATGTCCAGTTGAGATTGTAGCAACATGTTTCTGCCATGAGACAGCTTTACTGACAGCCCCACCCCCCAGTCACATGTCCATAATCACTGCAATATGAATATGCGCAACATTCCAAAATGAAGCATCGTTGCAAAACAATATTCTATGCGAGATAAAAATACACTGCTGCAGAACATAAAGCAACCAACCACAGTGTTAATATTTTAAACCCGTCTAACCTGAAACTCCGCCCTATAATGAATTGCCAAGACACTTCAAGACCACTCATTACTCGTAAAGCAGAAGCAACCAATTTTCCCCTCAACAAGGAAATCAGACACTTTGTAAAATATGAGTTCCACTCAACAGTGAAAGGACTCCTAAACAACTGCACGTGTGTGGCAACAAACTGCTGCCTCTCCTGCCAAAATACATGTCATCAATGAAAGAAGCACACCAGGCAGGCTTCCCACAAATTTCAACTGCTATCAGTCATACCCACCACAACTACCAAAGAAAACCCTAACCCATGCAGTGTACACTCTTGGCTTGACCCATTCGGACTACCTAAATCCCCTCATTGAAAGCAATTCTCAAGAAAATCACCAGTAGGTTGTCATGGATGCTATACTTGCAGTAGCAAGTTCATACCAAAATGTAATTCCTTACCGAGTTCCACTTGTATAAAAATCCATTCAGTTCCTTCTTACACTTGCCACACTCCCATTTAACCCTTACATCCCTCCAACCAGCTTTCTTCCCCTACCCTCTTAATTCCCATTACTATTTCTCCTAATCCCCACCTGAAGCTGTCCCTGGACAAATTTGTTTGTTTTCATACCTCATTTATGTAGAAACTTGATTTCTCACTAAATCTGCTTTGCTGAAAAGTCTCAAAAAGTTCAATATGCTGCATTTTTATGTCTTAAAAGGTTAAAGCTTTTAGGTATTAAACTCATTTAGTTTTGTTCAAGAGTACATAGACAAAACCACAGCACTTAGAATTAAAAAAACAAAATATATAAAAACAGTAGCTATTACTAGCTAAGAAAGAATTCATCATTCATTTTGCATGTGTCATTACAGTAGCTAAAACCTCGATTGAGTACGTAGATGTTAACTGTGATTAGAAATATTGCTAAAGACTGAATTTATGTAACTCTATGATTCTCTTTAAAAAAAAATACTGGTATAAGAAATTACGAAACAAGGGGAAGTTAGTTATGAAACAGACCTTACATTGTAAAAAGCTGTGGATATGTGCAGGAGATATTCCAAGCATATCTAATTGTCTATTAATATGTGGTCAGACAAAAGAAAAAACATAATAAGAGATTGCTAAAACTGCTAAACAGATTAAAATAACATTGTGTCAAGTTAACAGAGAAATATTGTTCTACTGTAAGTCCAAACACTCAGAAATAAACTAAAATCATTTAATAAAATCACAGCTAAGTGCTTTTGTTCTTACAATAGCCAGGACTTCATCACAACTGACAAGAAAGCTGCACTCCACCATTAAATAACATGGAAATTAGACAGTATTTTCATTGCCTTTAATGTTATTCATTTAGCATCCTGACAACATATGGGCATATATTATAAACATCTTTGTGGTTAATAAAATTCCCTTCTGTTTGTGAAAAGGATAATGTAGGGCAGAACTCTTTGTGTGGAGTAATGCCAAGAGGGCATTGACTGTTGAACATGATGGTAATACCTCTGAATTGAAGGTGATAGAAACTGCCTTATCTGATAGTGGAAAGTCTGCTAGTAACCTGGATTGTCCTTCTAAGGCTTCAAAACTGCAAAACATAAGATGAGGAATAGTGAGCTATTGTCATGGAGAGTGCTGCTATGGAAACTTTTCAGATGTTTTATGCATCGATCAAAGTATTACAGGAACATATATTGTGACCACTGGCTCTACATAAGTGAATGGGACTTATTTGGGAGCTGATTGGCCAGATATTGCAATGATGTCATGTCCTATACTATGATATGAACAGGCCAACATGTTTACTAGTTTTGTGATAGATTCCACACTGGCTCCAAATATTCAACAATAAGGATTTGTTCTGTGGTTTTACTTTCTTAAATAAGCCATTCCTCCAACAGACAAGTACATATTCTGGGATACTTTATTGCAGAGACTGGATGACTGAATTTTTCTGTTTCAGACATGTTGCCATGGCATTCATTGTAAGATTTGACTAAGTTTGCCACTAACTGACTAAACACAAGACATAAGCATCCTGTTATGACATTCCAGTCTATAATTTTAATTTGTACTCTAATATAAGCAAAACAGTTCAGTTCTTTCTACAGTACAGTCTTAAAACTGAAAATAAAAAAATAAACAAACAAAAAAAAATGCACAATTTGTATTTACTAGGATAATGGATACCATGGGGTTCTGAACATCATAAACAAAACATTCTAGAATATCAGAAAATAATTTATCAGATAACATTTCAAAGAATTTGATGTATGGTTACATGTAAGGTATGCTGGAGAGCCCCAAGTGTATTCACTATTTATGCGAACACACAGACCATTATAAGCTTAATTGCCCTCAATGTTTGGGTCATGGCAGTCAGGTTTTTATTAAACAATGTAAATTTTGTAATCTAATTTTATCAGCTCTATGGAAGACCAAAATCTGAAATAACCATAGTAGACCGCAATCAGTATGTGCTATAATACATAATGAATGATGTGATATATGAAATAAGATAACCAGTACAAGAACAAAAAAAATAAATTACATATTTTTTTACAGTGGAACTTGCAACAATCTTAGATAATATATATGTGGAGGATTATAGAAGTACTCAGTCAGTGATATAGTTGCCAGTAAAACTGAAACAGATAAAATTTACACCATGTGATTGCTGTCTACCCAGTGGTATGAACATTGGCTCTAGGTGATAGTTACTATTGATGTGACACTCCAGACCCATGTTCAAAATGGGAAAATGGGGGGAGGGGGGGGTCAATGCTGAAAAGAGCTGAAAAACGAGTGGACCAAAGGCAAACAATCAGCATTTGAAGAAGTCTACCAGTGTTACCTAACTTACATGGATAAATATGCACAAATTTAGAAATCAGTTTCTTCCAAAATTCAAAGATACAGCTATCAAGAAGAAGACTGCTTGATAAATATAAAGCTAGACAAACTCGGCTATCACAAAACCTTCTAGGGGAAGGACAAAGATCCAAAGGGCCTTGACAGTAATGGAGTAGGACTAGTTAGTGCAAGGGGCCCAGATGACAAGATTAATTAACATATCAAAGCTCAGAGAACAGTCCCAAAGAACATGAGTAAAATGGCCTCTGCTATGCAACATCTGCTGCAGAATCATCTGGGGCAAGGTCTATCTTCTTAAGCTAACCAGACAAGGATTACCCAACTATTCAATAGCCTGAAAGATAAGATGGCACTGAGTGATGCAGACAGGGATAGCAAGCTGCTTAAATAACAAGCTGTTCCACTGATTATCTAAAATTTCAGTCCTAAAATATATTGTCATTTAGCTGTATTTTCTGAAGTCGTGAGGTTGCAACAATTCTTTTTACAGTTCTTTTACAGATGGATCTTGTTGAAGAGATCTGTTCATTTATAGTCTAAGTACATATCCTGATCCAGAGATGTCTCAGCAGACCCGGAGTTTAGTAATGTGGCATCCTGTGCATTTCTTCAAATTGCCAAAAAGAAAAAAAAAACTTTTTTGCTGTGAAAAACTGCAGAAAACTGCTTGCTACTAATGTGACAAGCAGATTTCTGTGGTTCTTAAATCACCACACACACACACACACACACACACACACACACACACACACACACACACACACACACACGCGCGCGCACATACACAGTGCTTCAGCCATGACTGCATCAGCATTTATAAATCTGTGTTATCCTCATGGTTTAAAAAAGCAATGCCAGGACAGCAATCCTGCAGTAGCAACAGCACCTGCAGATTGTGCCCCTAGCAAGTGCAATGGTTTCAACCACCACACTTGCCCTGCCCTAGTTATAGGTCTAAGTCTTGATGGTTGCTGCTTTTAACAGGCCTTTGATATGGAGGACTGAACACAGTTTAAGTAATGTCATCTTTTTAGGTCAGTATATGTGCAGACTAAGTCCGCTAGAAATAAAATATCCCATCAATCCATTTTACCAGTGCATTGTATTTTAATGAATGACTACTGACCTGAAGTACAATATTGTTTGGAGTAAACTCTGTCTGCAAAAGCCTCTTCCTGCATTTGCTACTCCTCGGCTTCTAACTGGTTTGCATTCCAGATTTTGAGTCTCACATTCCATATCCTAGACTACTTGATGACTTGAAGTTCATTCAGAGAACAGCTGAAAGTTATAAAATATCTAACTTTTAACTGGAAGCTAAGTAGACAAGCTACAAACCCTAACCAAATGTTCACTTGTTTTTTAAGTGTATTTACCTTGTCTATTTGTTTCTTTCAGCTTTTCCCGGTTAGGGGTCGCTACAGCAGAACTCCGGTCCGCTAATGATTGGTAGTGGATTTTTACATACAGGGTTACTAGCCCTGATGCACAACCTTCAACAAAGGCACGCCCGATTCATGTATGCCTCCATACAGAAGATGCTCTAGCTGAGAATCGAACGGGACAACATCTGGGTATGAGGCGACAATGCTACCGCAGCACCACCACCGCAGTAGTTATTTACCTTGTCTACTAAATGCAAATATGGTGACCACCTGCATACACACACACACATGCACACACACACACACACACACACACACACACACACACACACACACACACACACACACACACACACAAAGAATTAAGAATTTTTGGCAGTATCACCATGAAAAAAAAAAAAAAGACTTGATTCAGTCTAAAAAGTAGAGTCTTGAGCTTCTGTTTTTCAAGTTTAGAATGGGCAAATTCTATAAATGGGCTGTAGTTGTATTAATTATTATATCTTTATCCTTTCATAAGATGATGCCCAGGTGAACACTTATGTTTCGAGCTTTTAGCTAAAACACACACATGCTCCATTAGGGAAAAAGTGATAATATTTCCATCGGTTTACTACCATAAGCAAGTTTTGGCTAAGAGTTTTATAACCACTACGTATTTTCCTCTAGATTAGAGAGACAGACAACACAACAGTCTGGAAAACCACATGTAGTTGGAGGTTCTTGGTTTTCACTTCTTATTCTGGCATTAAGAAGACTTACAATTCACATTTATAATTCCACCATAATGTAAACCTGATATATAAGTTGCATCTTACTCATAACTGTTGCTACATATATTATTTGCTGCTGTACAGTTGTTAATAAATACATTGTTACTTTCTGTTCTGGTTTTGATATGTACAGCCTCTCTCTTCTCTTTTTTGTGCTATGTGAATTATTTCACCTAGGTAGTACCTACAAATTATCAGGTGTGATTGGTCTACCACCCTAGTAATCAAATGTAACAAAATAAAATAAAAGTATCCAAGTACTTTGCTCAATTAGTAGAAGGAGGTGCGGGGGTGGGCAGTATACATGTCTGGTTCATCACCTTATTTTCAAGGTCAGTAGGGCGGCCACAGTGGTGCAGTGGTTAGTGTTGTCGCCTCACAGCAAGAGGTTGCCTGGTTTGATCCTTGGCTGGGGTGCCTTCTGTGCGGAGTCTGCATGTCCTTCCTGTGGTCGCATGGGTTTCCTCTGGGTGCTCTGGTTTCCTCCCACATCCCAAAGAAATGCTGTATGTGGATTGGACACTCTATATTGGCCCTAGGTGTGAGCGTGCATGTGTGTGTGCCTTCTGTGGAAGGTTGGGCATCGGGCTGGTGACTTGACACTGTAAAAACTCCACTGCCAATCATGAGCGGACAGGTGATCCGCTGTGGTGACCCCTAACCGGGAAAAGCTGAAAGAAGAAGAAGTACCAGTAATTTAAACAGAGTCCCTAATTATTTTTTTTTATTTGTACTTAATTCTTAATATAAAAGGATAAGAGTTATGTCTTTCAGCTAAGAATAGATTTTTCTAAATCCTGTCACTCACTGGGTATACCAAAGGATCACACTGAAAACAGACTACCAGACTGCAGCATTTTATTCTCTTATTTAAGTGCAAAAGATACCTATAATTCTTCTGAAGTGTTTGATATTATTGGTTTACTTTTGAATTCTTTTATAGTGCCACAAAAATATACATTAATACATTTGTTACTTTAAGAGTGCTGGCATTTAAGTTGTCTTATCTCATTTCAAACAGAATATTACCTACAATCTGACATCCAAGTTATTGAGTCTGTACTTGGCTTCTGTGCTAACATATCCATGACTAATAACTAATTTACAGTCTCAGTCAAGGATACCATTGACTCATAAACATGCCTTGTTCCAATAAAGTCACATTTATGACTCAGTTTCCTCTGCCATTTAATTCGACAGTGACTTTATCATTTTGTCAACACGCATGGAACAGCATGAATATGAATGTTGTTGTCAATTTGGAAGTATAGCTCATACTGCATAACTTCTGTCCTGAAGAATATCTGTAGGTTAAATTATATGGCACAGAAAAGTATGTGATCTGTGCACAGACAGTGAAACATTTCTGAATTAGCTTTCAAATAATTGCTTTACAAAAATTCATCATTTGGAAAAATTTACTCAAGTATTATATTCAGATTTAAATATATATACAGAGAAATATAGCTATATCTATCGATATATATATATATATATATATATATATATATATATATATATATATGTGTGTGTGTGTGTGTGTGTGTGTGTGTGTGTGCATGTGCGTATAAATACATTATATATATATATATATATATATATATATATATATATATATAGAGAGAGAGAGAGGTATATCTATAGCTATATCTATGTCTATATCTATATATTGGATATTTACACTAATAGCTGAAAGGTATACAGTGTATTAGGCAGACTGACAACATGTAGCGTGGTACCTCCAAGGTTTGGTTATTTATATAATGTTAAACATTAAACATAATGCACAGATGAAAATAACGATATTTGTTTTATGTTTTCTAAGTATCAGTTATTCTTAGTATATTTACAACTTTAAGTTATATAAAAATGCAGAATGGTCAGTAAAAGTACTGGCTTTTTTAGATAGGACAAAACAACAAGAGGGCTCATGTAGCGTTGAAACAGCCGGAGTAATCCAGTGAAAGACCAAAGGATGAAAAGGTTTTAATATGCGACTAAGAAATCACAATCCACAGGATTTGGTTTAAATATTTAATCAGGCAGCTTAAAAATAGCATAAAAAACATCAATGGTTTATGCTATTTTTAATCTGCTCTACAGTGCTTGATTAAATATTTAAAATAGATCCTGTGGATTGTGATTTCTTTGGTCTTTATTTGGATTACTCTTGCTGTTTCAACACTAGCCAAGCCATTTTGCTGTTTTGTAGTATGTTTGTGCTACACGTTCACACTCTGAATCGTTTGGTTCTGGTTTCATAGATATGAGGCATGTTGTTTTTCAACATGTTACTGATATTCAGCATATAGTAATAGTTGTTTAGAAGGCATGTTTGTGTGTGTATTTGTTTATTTTTGTTTCCAGGGGCACTGCAATGCATTGATCAATACTGACCAATTTTCAGGCTCAACTGGGATGAAATACAGAATATTTCACAATCAAAAAGGCAGACATATAAGCAATAACAGAGTAGTTCAGATTGGTTTCATACAGAAACTGTACCCGGGATTCATGAAGCTTGCGCCAGGTGCAGGCGTAGCGTTCTAACACCAAATATAGCCACAGAGCGATTCAGGTACGAGCAGTTTCAAGGTGCACTACCTGCGTACGCTACGCCCGCACAACTCCTGAGCCTTGTATGCTAATTACTCCATGTGCAGCAGTGCAGCATGCAAATGAAGGTATGTAGTGATTCAGGAAGTGGTGCAGGCATAGTGTAAGCATGCAGAAATGTAAAGCGTAGAAAATTATTTACATTTTTGCAAACATAAAATCGGAGCCATGACAGCTGACCAAACACATGTATTATATTGATAATATATGCCAATGGCTAAATATATAGCCATTGGCATAAAAAACATGTAGAAAATATAAAATTAACATTTAATATATATAGTCACACTATCGCGATGTTGAAGAGCAGGGCAGCGGTGCGCAAAGGGGATCAGAAGGAATACATAAAAATATAGAATAAAACCGCAGTGAAACACATATCACGATTTCCCCATAATAGTCAATGGCAGGCATGCTACACCATACTTATGGCGCAAGGTTTGTTAATGGGCAGTGACAGTGTTATGTACAGTAGCTAGGAATTAGTAGGCAATGCCATGCAAATGAGAGGAGTAATAGTGAACTGCAAATTCCCCACTGGTGTAAGGATGCACCTCACAATGTAGCGTTATAATACCGAGGTGTGCCCTTGAGATAAAGATGACATCAAGAGAGGGGTGTGTTGCCATTGCAGTAAGCACATTAGAGCATTGCTAAACTGGTCTGCCTCTAGCTAGGCAAAGCTGAAGGATAGGGGTGTGTCGAATTGGCCATAGCTTTGCTTAGCCGAAAGTACACAAGGTAACCGAGTATGCATATGAACAGAGATTAAAACGTGCATAAACCCAGTAAACGGGTATGCGTGGAGCACACTGCAGCTGAAACAGGAAGGATATAGGAAAAAAATAAGGAAATGCTGCAGCAGTCAAATTGGAGTACAAATGACTAATTAACACCTAGGAGCCTTCAGTGGGCCATTGACAACAGTTAACAAGGCTGCAAGCAGCTACCTGCAGAACAGGGAAGGGGAGGGGCTGTATTGCAAAGGAAACAGTAAAGTGTCAAAGAAGAACAAAGCCGATTTGCAGTATATCAGCTACAAGGCACATTTTGCCATGACTGGGTAGGGAAAGTACAAAACAAGAAAGACGGCAGCTAGATGCATGCCTGATAATGGGGGGGGGGGGGATCCAGGTCTAAAAGTGAATTAAAGGGCAACAGATTAATCAAGGCAGGCAAGTAGAGCTTCACAGTAAAGGCCCCATACTAGCAGTCCTCATTGCAAAACCCATAATTAAGACATGCTGCAGCTGGAATAGCACATGCACACCCACTTGACATCAGCAGCATCCATAGCAGAATACTATAAAGTGTGAAAGCATCTCACACACATTTGTGTATTCCCATACACTCTGCACCAGTGGTATATACAGACGGGGAACTTTTATTATGTACATGTTAGGGGCTGCCATAGCTTTGATCCACCAGCATATGTTAGAGACTGAAGGTGGTGTGGAGGATGATGCACATGACCACCTCAGGCACCAGAGGAGGAGGGGAGTGTACAGAACCAGGGTAACCTACCAGGGGCTACATGAAATGAGATAGTAGAGTGTTACAGGGTGGACAGGGACATCCTACAGCAACTTGTGGAGCTGTTTCGGCCATGCCTCAGAGCCAGAACAAACAGATGGGAACCCATCCCAGTGGATACAAAGGTATGTGTAAGCCTGAGAAAACTAGCTACAGGTACCTTTCAAAGACCACCTGGGGATATCATGGGGATCTCACTGGCATCAGCATCCAGGGTACTACACCAGTTCCTGGATGCCATGTTACCACATGCCAATGAGCACTTATACTTCCCCTGAACACAGGAGGAGTTGGCCAGCAATATGCGTCTCTTCCACTGTGTGGCAGAATACCCGGAGGTACTGGGTACAATAGACTGCATGCACATACACCTCAAGTCACCACCCGGTGAGCAGGGTAGGCGCTACATAAACTGCAAGGGATACCACTCCATCAACTGCCAGGTCATGTGCAATGCCCTGGGCATTATCATGGATGTGTGTGTTGGAAGCCCTGGAAGCTATCACGACTCCCACATCTGGCATGCCTCACAGCTGTATTGGTTATTTGCCAGGGGGGACATCCCATATGGCCACCTGGTGGGGATGCTCACAATGCACTGGAACTGTGGATGATGACTCCCATCAGAAATGCACACACACCCATGCAGGACTGCCATAATGAGGCACACACAAACCAGAATCATCATAGAGCATGTGTTTGGGATGCTGAAATCATGGTTCTATTGCATGGACATATCTGGTGGAGCCTTGCAGTACTTTCCAGGCACATGTGCCCACATCTTCACAGTGTGTGCCATGCTACACAATATGGTCCTGCAGAAACAGCTCTCACAGCCCACCACCAAATGCCAAGGGCCCAACAGGCACAGAGGTACTCAGACCACGAACACCCTGAGCCAACCCCAGTAGGCAAATTTATTTTTATTTATTATTTATTTATTTTACATTTGTTGACCGGGCTAGTCTAACTGGATACATGTCCATTTTCAGTAGAGGCCCGGGGAGAAAAGCTCCAGAAAAACATTAAATAAACATTAAAAGATTAATAGAGGATTTACAGAAACAAATATAAACAGTAGTAATTGTTACATAAAAACATTTAAACCAAAAAAAATATAGAAAAAATTGTTTAAAAAGTTTTTTTTTTTTTTAACAGAAGATGAACTACTCTTAGTAAATGTAGCATAATGAAAATCGTTTAAGGGTATGGAAATGGAGGCGTGCCCAGTATGCCCATGCCTTGGCAAAGAGGGAACATATAGCACACACACTGACAGTGTAGGCACCTAGGGATTGACACCTTTCTCCACCTGCACACACAGTAAAAATGGATGGAACACAAACAAGACTTTGTGTAAATTGTCATGTATAGTTAGTCTACTATGTGCATCCAACATAGGCAGCCCTCAACTATTGCACACACAACTGCCATTGGCACAAGGTAAGTCAACACCTGAACAGTAAATTAAGCTATCAGCATATGCAGATACTGTATGTACAGATTCATAGGTAAGTACATGGCCAACTGCCAGAGGCCATTCATAAGCCCAGCCAAAATGTGTCAGCTTTTGCCACCCCATTGATTCATTAACTGTCCCTCTGTGGAGCAGAGCCAAAGGCGGGATCCCTGGGTGCATCTACTGTTCCCTATCCACTCTTCAAGGTTTATCTTGCAGAGTGTTAGTGAGGGGCTCTGTATAATGTAGTTAAGGATGTTGTTGCAAAGTATGGAGAGTGTCTGTGACAGGAAGCTGTCACTCCAGCATCTTCCAATTATTGTTGTGGCAAGGTTCAGCTCACTACAATGTGTGGCTCACTGTGACATGGATTCCCATAGGTGGAGCATATCCATCAAGCCTGAGTTCCACATGGCTGTGTTGACCAGCGGAGATCATCTCTGGGTAAACGGGATGCCACTGAGTAAAGCAGGTGTTTATTCAGTCTGGCTGCATAGGCCATATGTTGGAAGCCAGTATTCCCCTTAGCGAGGTACATTTGTGGACCTCCCAGCTGTTGGAAGTGTCTTCTGAGGTACACCCCACATGGGTTATTATACCCTATGATGGGAATGATGAGTGATGAGTAAAGGGGTACTATAACCCCAGTATGTCTAAATGGGAATCCTTTAGTAATCAGATGGCCTACATAGATGGATGTCCTAACTACTGTGGAGATATGATTGTCAAAGGGGAGATCACTATCTACCTTAGTCCCCAGATACCCCATTACCTCGTCCTTATTAGAGTGGCTGCCACTTATGTGTTAATATGTGGGTGCCAATTCCACAATGGAATGACCATGCAGTTAGTGGCACTTGGCTGGAGGCCATGATGTTGACATCCTGTGACGTTCTCTGTGAGGCCCCTTGAGGGATGTCTGTGTCAGCTGAACTATCAATCATGGCTCCTAGTTCGCAGTCATTGCCAAACATGGTCTGCCGTAGTCCACCTGTGTTTGCCTGTACCTCTGAGATGTATATGCCAAACAGTAGGGCTCCCAGGACTGAGTCCTGTGGGACACCAGTCCTGACTGGTCAAGAGTTGGACCTGGAGACCGCTAGTCGTACCATGTGGGTTCTGTGTGTAAGCCCTTTGGCAACCCAAACTGTGATGTATGGGTGTATGTACAGGTTGGTCTGCTTATCAATAATGCCTGGTGTCAAAAGCCTTGACGAGGTCCAGGTAGTATGTGTGAACCACCTCCCCCATCATCTAATGTCTTGGTGACTGTATGTAAGACGTCAAACAGGTTCAGCAGGCATGTACTGCACTCAACCAAGCTGACCTGAGTTGGGTCATGTGTTCGGAAGTTACCAATGTCTTTGTTAATAAGTGCCATGAGGATGTGAACCATACCATTGCAGACCAGGCTAGTCAGGCTTATGGGGTGGTAGTTACCATGGTCAGTTGTGATTCCACCTTGATGGAGTGGAATAACCATTGCCACATGCCATTGTATGGGCATGTAGCATGTGGAGAGGCTGTGGTAGAAAAGCTTAATTAGGTGGGGAGCAGGTTGTCTTGTACAGTTTGCAAGATGCAGTCTGGGACAACATCTACCTCCATTGATGATGTGTTCTGCTGTTAGAGAGGGCCATTTCCACCTGTGTGTCTCTGATGTGCGGGATACTATACCTTTTGGGTAGTGTTGTGGGCTTTTTATGGGGTGAAGTATGCACTGAATGTATCTGCAATGATGTTGGCGATATCAGTAGGGTCAGCATATTTTGTGCTATATTTCACTGGCACAGTGCAAATCTGTGTGTCACCACATAGATCCTTGACATAGCCAAAGAAGGCTTTGTGGTTATCTTTTGAATCCTTGCATATTCTCCTGTTGATGTTAACCTTGGATGATGTCATAAGGGAACTACGTATCATACTAATAGCGGTCACAGATGTCCGCCCTTCGTGGGATTTGCTGTTTGTCTGGAACACTGTCCTACTTCTGTAGTAAAGCCTGTTTATTGCAGAGGTCCAGTAGACCTGTGTCCTTGTCTAGCAGGAGTGAGTCTTGGTTTACCAGTGACGGCATGATCCATACATCCGTGTAGGTGCTTATAGACTGCATTTGTAAATCTGTCTGTATCTTGAGCAGTGTTTTCCCTTAGTGTGGGGGCTGTGAAACCCCCTGCCCCAGTCACTAGTAGTGTAAATTTAGCTATAGGGAAGGTATACACTGTGGTATCCATGGGTGGGGAGATGCTTCGGTGTGGAAACAGTGAATAGTTCATGATCAGATCTAACCAGTAACCAGTTAACCTCCATTGTGGTGCACCTGTTGCCTATGTTGGTGATGACCACTTCTAGTAGTTTCCACCCCACGTTAGGGAGGTTACCACCAGATACAGGGCATATGAGGTGATACATTCCAGGAAGTGCTGGGCCTGGAAGTGAGTACTGGAATAAGTTTTCCAGTTAATGGTATGGTAGTTGACATCAACCAATGCCAGAGTGTATGTTAGGACTGTCATGTTCTCCACTGTCTCCAGGTAGGAGGAGTGATGGTCCTGGGTCATGGAGGGTGATCCGTAGCAGGCCACAGTTTACATTGCAGTTCTGGCTGATGTTAGCTGCACATGGATGATCTCAGAGGTATCATCTTGACCCACTAACCTGGAGGTGAAGGTATCCTTGATGAATATGGATACAGCCTCTCCATGTCTGTCAGCCCATGTTCTGTGGCTGAAATATGTGGTATAGCTTGTAGTGCTGGTGTGCTCTTAGGAGCCTTAAGATGGATCTCAGTTACTGCACAGATGCTGATGTTGTCCATCCTGAGGAGTCTGTGAGTGCATGCATGTTGTGATCACAACCTCTGGTGTTGAGTAGCATAACACTCATTGAATCTGCTATTGTGCTGTTTACGGAGCTGGTATTCACCTTCAAGACTCTCCTAAATAAGGCATCATGGGGATGCCAATAGCCTTGGCCAGTATTCCAAAGCCTAAGGCTGACACATAGGCTGGTATGGTATCATTGCATGCATGTTCCCCCTTCTCTGTTTGTTTTTCATCTCTCATGTAGGTAACCTACTGGTAAGCAATAGAAAGCCTTAAACTTATACAAGTCTTCTAGCTTCCAAGATAGGCTTTTGGAGTGACTAAGTATTAGTGTACTGTATGTTCTTACTGTACTTAACTGTTTCCTGACTACATGGTGTTTTCTCACTGTATATTGTGATATGAAGGTCTGTTTATTCACATATTATGGCTGTGATGGCCTGCACATTAGAGGTTCACAGATAGCCTACTACCTATCTGCCCAAGGGCAATTAGAAGCATAGCTACAGTGTGTTGGCTTTCCCCACACCACTGATGAAGTAACTAAGCCTCTGTCAATAGCCATTGAAGCAATTCCAGGCAGAGTTGCTGGAAGCTGTTGAAGACTGGGGTTGTGGAGGGTGATAGGGGCACTTAGTGATCTAAAGAGGGCATGTTAATGTGACAATTCAACACCATTAAATTCCCCTAACAGGTCTCATAGCTATCAAAGTGGACAGGCTCCCCCACCCCCTGGCTGTATGGTTCTGGGACACGATCCCACAGGTGTATATTTTGTTACCCATTCACACAACAAGGTTTCACTTGAAGTGTGTCAGTGAGTGGCTATGCCTAATGTAGTTAGGAATGTAATATATTGTCTCACAGTACATTTGTTATATGTTGTTATTTCAAGAGTACGTGAAGCTCAGTGAGTTTGGGGGCCTCCACCCTTTGCTTAGCTTAGCTTTCACATAGAAATCATCTAAATAGGAAATAGGCAGAAGCAACGTTAATGTCAACAGTGTAATGGTTACAGCATCTGCACAGTATCTGTGCATTCGAGATTCCAATCCCGATAAAGGCAGAGATGTTTATCATGTTCAAAAGTATACGTTAACCACAGCTTGCATATATATAGGTAGTAATCGTCTGTATAATAAACATTTGAAACACCCGTATAAACCCATGTGTGCCGGAGAGTACAGTCAACAGAGAATGTAATGTTATGTCAGCACATAGTGAGATGTTTACTTCACTGACATGTATATATCCTGAGTAGTTAGTGGATGTGGTCTGTTTGCGCGCACAGGTTATACATTACAAAGTTTGTTTAACTGTGTTTAACCGCTGCTATAATGTCACACAAACACTTTTAAACATGCTTAGAACTGATTACATGAGCCTTATTCTGGAGTAAAAAAACATTTGTAAAGCATCGCAGGTTTTGAACCCTGGACCATGCACCTATATTCATGGGACTTACCACTAAGCCATCCGAAGTGTATACATGTTTCATGGTCTTGACTACGCCTTATACCATATGCATTTCACTGTAATGATCACAAATGGGACAGTCATTTTGTGTACTTATGTACAGTACATTGTAATGTACTGTAGTTTGTGAACCAACACATTCCAGTCTACATATGTATTACTGTTACAAATTAATACATATATATATATATATATATATATATATATATATATATATATATATATATATATATATATATATATATATATATATATATATATATATATATATATATAAACATCTATGAACACACTTTGTGACACAGAAGCACTTCAAAGGAATTGGAGTGTACACAAAACACATGCAGCTCTGGTATTATAACAATTAATATTTACCAAATTCACCACAGAAGGGGTGGTTGTTGTGTATGTGAAGATTGGGGTGGGGGAGGAATGATGGGTAATGCAATCATGCATCAAGGAGGGCCTGGATTGGATGTCCAATAAGTGAACTGGAGGGGTATACATGGAGTACGGTGACAATATAAAAAGGACACAAAGCAAGAACCTTTCTCATGCATAATACTCCCTGTCATGTCACATTGCAATGCCTAAGTTCACAAACATATGAACATTAACATGTATCAGACATATGTACACGAACTGACATTTGTTTTCAGTAATGAGGAATGTCTGTAGTACAATGTATATTCTAAACACCATAACATTTGTACATATCTCAGATGCCTTAGTGGTAAAGTCAGTGACTGTGGTGTTCATGGTCCTGCGTTCAAGACCTGTAAGGGATGTTAGGTTATTCTGAGGCCCAGAATAAGGGCTGTTGGATGCAGGTGGATTAAAGCACTCTTAAGCAGTTGTAAGCAGGTTTCCACAGGTTTGTGTGATGGTAAGCAGCGCTGAAACATGGTAAACGGAGAAGCACTTCACAGGTTTAACCTTTGCTTAATGTCGCACAGACCATGAGCAAACCTGCTTACAATGGAGTAAATGTGCATTATTCACACTTTTCCTACCAGTGCCTACTCTGAGAGGTAAAAATAATAACACCTTCCAGGAGTAGAACCCGCAACAATGTACTCCATCCTCAGAGTAACCTAACACTAAGCTACCTGGGATGTACCTATCCCAGTTATGCATGCAGACAGATTAAAACACAAAAGGGAGGAATTATATATATATATATATATATATATATATATATATATATATATCTATATGTATATATACATACATATATATATATATATATATATATATATATACATATATATATCTAGAGGGAGAGAGATACATAGAGACATGTCGATATATACAGGTCTACATATATATGTAGATATATAGATAGGTTAAAAACATCTACACATCTATGGAGGTACAGAACAGATAAACATATGCAATAATATATATATCTGTATACATATACACACACACACACACACACACATATATATATATATATATATATATATATATATATATATATATATATATATATATATATATATATATATATATATATACATATACACACACATATATATATATATATATATATATATATATATATATATATATATATATATATATATTCACACACACACACACACACACACACACATACATACCACACACACACATACATACATGTCTGTAGATAGCATCCAAAGTGATCACACATTCCAGCCCCCACCCGCAAACAATATGAACATAACATATGAAGAGTATATGCCAATACACTATTACAAATATGTTCTATGGACACAGTCACCAACACAACTGCAATGACTGCAAATATCCATGACAGAAATACACAGACAGCTTTCATTTTGCAAAACTTTATTACATTCTGATGTATTGCCAAAAGGATTCAAGGACTAACAATACTTGCATGCTATACAGGAAGCATTTAATAGTGCCTTAATGAATCAGCCTGCAATTACCATAGTATTAGTTCACTAAGGGATAGGTGTTCACATAGGGAAAGAACACCAACACACATATAGACGTATAAAAGGGGTTCCTTCACACCTGCATGCGCTATGTACACCCACCAACATCTACTCCACAACCAAAATAATTACATCAATACATACTGTCATACTATAACCAATTATTCAACTACTGTACAACATCTGCTAAAACCTTAACATACCTGGACACAGACACACTAACATGGCCCTATGTGAAATAGTTGCCTTTGTACAATTGAACAACTGCTGATGTAACAGGGTTTGTATGAACTAATCCCGTTTCAGATGGTTGAAAGGTTTGTACACCAGGAAGTGTTACTGAGTACTGATTATCAGCACAGTGTGATACACAGTAGTACCAAACTAAATATGTCTGGTAAGCGCACTGTAAACCCACTAACGTTATATGCATAGCTATGCAGCCTTGAGCTGGTCAAACAACCTGGCCAGACTGAAACATACGCAGAAGTATTAGGTACAGACAAACCCTGCACAAGTAGCAATGTTCAGAAATAAAACAGCAGTACTCACATTTAGACCAAATCCTCTAGGCATTACACACAATATATTACTGTTCGTCTCCATACAGCTGTTGCAATAAATTCCAAACAACACTTCCATGCTGTCTTCCTCACAAGTAAGGCAAAGTGACAATGCCCAAGTGGAGTACTCAGTTATACTCCACTGTAGCCTTGGTATTGGCTAAGGCAGTAGCAGCGCAGCTGATGTGCATGTAATTAGCTACTTAGGAACACCAATTGGTTATCAGGATAGCACACGTTACTGATCTGTAACTATAAAAGATTGCCTTGTCACACATTCAAACCATCTGTATCTACCTGTAGGACAGTACAAAACACTGAAAGACGAACTGAAAACGAGTATTATACTAGTCAACAACACCTTTGATTACTAAGAAGGTATGTATAACATGTAGTATGTCTGTGTATGTAGTACCTGTACTGTAAGAATTACAGTGTAATCAATGCATATAGTGGAAATAGCTATCTTGTAGCGATGTATTGTTGAGCAGTAGTAATGCTTGTAGTATTCTATGTGTGTACTGCTGTAGGTCACATGACAAACTCCGCATACACCACAAAGGATGATATGGGCTTGGAACCCACCAATTCGCTTCCAGCCACTGTCAGTGTCAGGATTGGGCCAACAAGTATGTGTTATAACAGGGGATAGTATATGTCGATATATTGTAACAGTTGACATGTGTATGGGTGTATAAGCAAGATGAACATGTTAAGGGTGGGATTACCGTGCAAATATGATGTGCATTGTGGGATATTGTGCCAATAACTGTGTAATCTACAGTATTTTAGGCAGATCTGTATTCTATTCTACATAGCAGTTCTGTTATGTTATGCAAACAGTAGTTATGTCTATTGGCAATTACAATACTCAATAACAGGATACATATCATTTGTGTTCATCTGACAGTTTAGCAGCATGATAGCAAAGATAATTGGAAGAGCCAGGTAACTATCCATGCACATAACACATGTAATATCCATCTCTCTAGTATCATTTGCAAGCAATAACAGCTGTGCATGTGTACATGTTATGCAAATGTGTAGTGAACCTTGTTACAGAGCTGGACGTCTCTAGTATCATTTGCAAGCAATAACAGCTGTGCATGTATACATGTTATGCAAATGTGTAGTGACCCTTGTTACAGGGCTGGACCTCTCTAGTATCATTTGCAAGTGATAAGAGCTGTGCATGTGTACGTTATGCAAATGTGTAGTGATCCTTGTTACAGGGCTGGACCTCTCTAGTATCATTTGCAAGCAATAATAGCTGTGCATGTGTACATGTTATGCAAATGTGTAGTGACCCTTTTTACAGGGATGGACCTCTCTAGTATTGTTTGTAAGCAATAACAGCTGTGCATGTGTACATGTTATGCAAATGTGTAGTGACCCTTGTTGCAGGGCTGGGCCAAATGGCTATGTGCACACCTACATAGAGTGGATATTGAGAGTAGAGACACACTGGTTGAAAACCAGGTTTGTGTGGCCCAGCTTCTCATTGCCAACCTAACAGCAGCTTGCACATACTGTACGTATGGCAGTGCACAGCACTGGTAATGAAATAGGTTGCAAATCAACTTTAACTCCAGTCTAACATCTGCAGTAGGAGTGTAAGATGTAGGAGACAGCTGCCCATGTGTAATAGCCACTTCATAGGTGATGGCTCACACTATCTGATTATATCCTGATCATGTTGATAGTGGCATCAGAGTCTATTGATACATGACTCTGTTTGGAGAGTGGGTGTCTGTGCCCAACAGAGCTCATGGTCCTGGTGGATATGTGAGTATATACCCAGAGAAGGAAACAGACCTGTAGGCACTTGCATCATCTGTAATCAACTAACAGGATGTGATGTGCTCCTCAGAGGAGGATCGCTGCTAAAGGTAGCTACAATGTTTCCGTAATAGCCAGTGTTGTTCCGTCCATAACACAAATATTTACATGTGAGCATTGCTGTATAAAACATCTTCATAAGCAATACGTAAACTAAATACAGTACTTGGTACTTGCAGTACTGAATGCTCATACAGGCATGTCCACTAGTCAGCTACTGGTGTTTACTAATGTCAGCTTTGTGTATGTGGCCATCCTGGAGGAATGTAATATATATACCATGTACACTGCCAAACCCACCTAACACCATGCCCCACACATTGTTTGGGATGCAGCTACAGGGGTAAGCTGGAAGGCAGACCAGTCTGCAGCCATGACTGGACTGGACAGTCATGAGGTGTAGGTTAACACATGCAGCTCATCAACACAACCAACACATAACCTTACCAGAACACAGTAAGGACACACACACACACTACCAGAAATCACACACATTCACAGATGCTTCTAAGTATCTGGCCAAACAAGTGTCCCCCCCAATCAGGAAGAGACAGACATGGAAATACACAAACTGTATAACATAGTTTGCATAATTGTGCCACACCTCAGAACACGTGACTGTAAACATGCCCAACAGTACTCATTTGTGAATGCAAACCCTAGCACTATGTTACACACCAACCTGTATGAGGGCATACATACTGTCAGCTGCCTGTCTGCCATGATTAGCCACATACCCATACACTCAGACCACCGCTTGAACTATACACATGGCTCTGGCATATTCCATGTTGTTGTGCAGGACCTGTGATGCAGTAGCCTGGACTGCATGGAAACACATGTAGGAACTGTCAGGTCTTGTAGCCCATGCAGATATGTTCCAAGGCCTGGGTAGCATTCTGCCACTGGCCAGAATGATACTGCAGTACAAGGACAAAAGGATTGTATTCCACAAATGTCTAGTGTAGTAGTGCAAGTCAAAGGGTATCCAGTATCTGTCTGCATGGGATAATATTGTTGATAGACCATGATGCTTTGCCAGACAGGGTCTGCACCTGTCACCCCTGGGAATCTGGGTACTGCCTAGGGCTCATGCTTCCCCTATAGTGCCTTCATTATACACAGTTCAAGTGAAGTTCCACTGCTGTTACAGGGACAGCCAAGCAATAAACTGCGGGTCTCGCTACACAATGATACATGTCAGAAACACTATACGGACCCACATATGTCAATCCCTAACATGGAGAACATATCTGTGCAGTGGCTGAGACATGTTTCAATGCTCTGGAGAGCACACCTTCATGACCATGTTATAACACATACCTCACCTCTTGCCCATTATCCTTTATTGGAACACACGGGCCGCAGGTGTGTCCATATTCCTGAAGGATATGTACACCCCCACACTAGTTGCACTTGCATAACTTCAGATGCATTATGCTGAGTGACTACCTTTGTGCAAAAGTGGACTTCAAATTGCACCTTGAGACAGATCACCACCAGGCCGCGGATTTGCCAACTGTCATAATGTGTTGTAATGGGGAAGATTAGGTCTGAGACAGAACCATAATAATGGCTACTCTCAACTATTCCATTATGAACTGGGAAGACTCCTCATGTACCAACACCTGCGCTCAATGCATGTTGGATTCTATCTACCCCACTGACCTGGATCACAGTAGCACACAAACAGGGCTAACAGTATGCTACACATAGTTAGTCTCCAATGCCAATGTTATGTTTCCTAAGAACAAAGTGGTGACTGTCATGGCACCCATGCAGATGGACAATGCATGTGCAAATGATGAATCCTACACAAATGAACCTTAAGCAGTCACATATGTGCAGTGACTAAGCCATTGAAACAGAACCAGGATTCAACCCAACACAAAAAAGTAGACAAACTGGTGATACCATGCTTTAAACTGTACCACAGAAGGTAGTAACTGTTGCAAGAGTGAACACACGTGAGTGTAGGTGATCACTGGTCAGCCTCAGTAAGATGCAGATACACCATATAAAACGACACAAAGCTACTGTGAAACTAATCAGCCACATATTATGAGGCCAAGCACAGACCATTCTATAGCTGTGTCATTAATCGTAATGGCAACAACAAGACCTGCTGTACTGCACAGCACTATGGCATGGGAAGTACTGTACCTACAGAAATAGCACCTGTTCATCCAGATGGGGTCTTAGAGTACCTAAACCCACTCCCACCCCCTCAACAGGTACACTTAGTAATATATCCATGTATACTACAGGGCCTCTGTAATAATGACTATGCAGATACAAGCTGCACTCTCTAAAGCCATACATACAGCTTTCATGGGACCTGTCAACATCCCAGGGTGTATCCTACACAAATGTAAGAATGTTCAGCTATCCACATACACATCATGTTAAATCATAGCTCCATGTCAGGCTGTGTACACACTGAATGGTGCACAGCAAGAGTTATCACACCCCACAAATGGGGAGACACCATTGATAATGGGAAATAGTGCACAACTACCCTTCTGTGTCTGGTCTGTAAGGCCATGAACCATGATCAATGTATTTGATGTACTCGGTACAGATGTAGATGACAGTAGGGTTGATTCACACTGCATATCATGACCTTGCCAGGTCGTAGGACACCATCACCCATACTGTGTTCCAGCTACACTCAGTAAACTAGGTGCATATTCCTATGTCACAGGAGTGATTGGCAACTGGACTGCTGGCAGAACCAACACTACAGAAGATGTCTGACTAATACACGCACATCAAACCAGTGCCAGCCACAGTAATACAGGGTGCATTCCTGGTACACCCCCTCTTTGTTATCTATACCACACAGACTAACACAGAAGGCATCAGCCTACTGATGTTTGCAAATGACTATGAACTAGGAGCAATAGTCAACTCAATGTGTGCTGTGTTCAACATACAGAAGGGCCTTAGTGTGTCCGATGTGTGGTGTGTGACGTATGGCCACAATCTGACAGCTAAGTATTGCATTGTAATCCCCTGTGTTACAAACCCTGTACCCAAGAACTACCACCTAGGCAGCGGTCAACATAATGGCAACTGTGTGTATGGGATGCAGCTGGACAGTACTCCTTCCTTTGATAGTTACTTCACCACACCAGACAGGTAGTCATATGTGGCACCCTGAATCATGATGGTGCCATCCAGGAATATAGAGATAATTGCTCAGCCATACTCAACACCCATGTGACCCATAATAGATCACATATTTCCTTTAAGGGTTATTGCCCATGTGTAGATGGCCTACACTGTCCTTCCCAATCCTTAGCTGCACTATGTAGCATGCAGCCTACCCTGAATAAAGCCATGTCCAACCCAGAGGTATTGGACATGCTACACCTAACACATCCTGATCCCAAATAAACACATACTTCATGGACATCCACCTTTCTAGTACAAGGATCGCAACATGCCTGACAGATCTCTGTCCCATACACTTAACATACTCTTGCCATACTATGCATCCCTGTCCAGCGAAGCTGCACATCGCCCCTCTCTGTGACATGGTGAGATGACCGCATGCCAAATATATCAGTAACCCTGTGGATCAGTTCTGTGGCACTGCTTGAACTGCCCACTGAAACTTACCTGTCTGTTGCCTACAGCTAGTTAACCTGTCTGCCTAGGCTCATAAATGGCCCAGGGCATATAGCCTACTAGATCACTATGACCATACATGCTATAGTTGATATCCAACCCTGCAAATACCATCATGCTAGCTATTGTCCCATGTGTTACATATGTGCAACACAGGCAATACATGCCAGAATGCTACACAGCTGTACAGTGCCATGTAGATGTATATGTCAAAACACATACATGCTTGTAAGTCTGCAGGAACACAAGCCATGTCCCTAATGGCTATGTATGACTATATATGTGACATATACACAGCATCAAGGTTGATTGCATTAATGTGAACACATCCAGGCATGTGCTGATAGGTAAAGACACCAGTACAGGCAAACAGACATGCCCATGTCAAAACATCATCCACATGATGTATGAGCAATGTCATATGTCACACACATATATGGTGATAACATCACATCACCAGTAAGTGTCAAATGTGTGTGGCTTATACATGTCAGTGGTGTTAGTGTTATGTAGATTTGCAAAGATGTATTACTAAGCTTAATACATGTGATACACACGTATGTTCAGTTGTACTGCTGTACTTCTCTTTGAGTTACTGTGACCTGTCTCCATCATTATGTCTTCCAGGTATGCCACGCAGCAGACTGCTGGCATGCAGCCGCTTAGAGGATGAGGTCCTCATCCCATACCTCCTCAACAGCCACACAACACTCTTTAGCCATGTGCCACAGGATGCACAGCAGCAGGATGCTCTGTAGGAGGAACTCTGCAGGAGGGTAAATGATGCTGGCGGTCACAATCATACCTATCAGCAGGTGTGTCCACACTGCACTGTCCTCATAAGATAGGCAAAACAGCATGATAATGCAATTGCCAGGGAACAAGGTGCAACAGGTTTGGGGGCCACTCACCCAGCCCCCACTCACATGTACCGAGGAGCTACTAGCCAACCTGGGGACACCTGCAGACCTCCATCCACAAGCTGTAGCTGATATTGTGGAGGTGTGTGTCTCTCAACCACTGAGCCTGGAGTTGCCTGATAAGTCACTACTGCACATATAACACAACTATATTTCACATAGGTACATGTGTTACTGTACAATATGTAATGTAACATCATATGCAAGGCATGTATGCACGCATGGCACATACTATAGTCTGCTACTCTATGTATGCACAGATGTGCATACTCCACAGTATAGTGTATTGTACTGGCTTATGTGCTAACATGGACAGTGCACCCTGTAGCTATCACACAGGTGTGGATAATGATCTTACTGCTGTGACACTGCTGTTTAGGTACCTCTGGTGTTTTGCAGCAACAGTAGCCTGTGTCAGGTGAGATTGTTATTTACCAGGCTTGATAATGCATGGAACATATTAATTGCATGCTATCTGCCATAACACATGTACACATAATGTATGGTGGTCCTGTTAATGGACACTGGTCAGACCTGCAATGCATCACAGTGTGTACCCATGTGAAACAATTGAAGGCTATTTGAAACACCTACACTAAACCTTCCAAACTATCAATGCCAGATGTGTGGACAACAGTGAATACAATGGCGGAGGTGTGTTCTACTTAGGGACAGGTACTACATATCAGCATTACACATGTTGGGAATACAAACAGTACTGTACAGAGAGCATATGTGTGCACACACTCTAAATGTGTTGGAGCTGGAGTATGACTGGCCCACAGGATACACCCTTATGGATTATACCCTTGCTATGAATGTCACAAAATGTCATGTGCTATCTGACATGTCCATGACATGTAGTGGGCTGACTGCAACACTGCTCAACTATCCTGCAAAACATGTCTCACATCCCATACATACCACCCTTTGTCTGCATAACCCTGTCCTCAGTGGAGCATATGACATCTATGGGTGTATGTCATATTGGATAACACTGACATGTGAAATACGATGGCCATCACAACCACTGGACAGAACATGTGTACACATGGCCATGGAGAATGGCCAGAGACATGAAGCAACACACACAGTAGAAGTGATGTACATGTGTTTACACCCTGTTGTACATTGTCTCAACACAATACAACTATGGCCTTTGTGTAATATTTGTGATATTGCAGATGTGAAACACTAAACATCATACAGGCCTGTGAACAGCTTGTGTAGGCATAACACGAAACCACCACATAACATGTCTTGAACATCTTGAGTGTGTCACGACTTGAAAGCATTCACCTATACAGTATCCAAATACATACATGTGTTGCACAACATACAGATACAACCACATCAGGCCACAGGTACAGTACATTCACCTTGTTGGTGTCAGAAATCACTGTCATGTCTGCTCCTCATGTGTGTGAGTACACAGGTGGCATGTGGGACATAGAGTACTGCTAAGTTAGCCATGTGTGGGCATAGTTGTCAGGCATCAGTAATATGGTTGCAGATGTGCAGGGTTGTCATCCGTATACCCTTCTGTGACCTGTGTCACACATTCCACATTAGGGTTTAGTGTGTATACACCTAAGTGACGTGGGTCACATTCCACATTAGATATGTATTGTATGTGAACATAGTCATGGCTATGAACTGTGTCAGTAGCTCACACTGTATAGCAATTGTGAAGCCACATGATGCCCTGCAATGGCTATGCACATCAGCTCAATGTGCAGTATGTCCCTACATATTTGTAGGGTGGACAGATGGCACTGCATCAGCTGAAGGCCCATGTTAGTATAACACGTCCCTGCATTGGGACACCATTACTGTACTGTAGATTGGAAAGGACACCACTGTGTTACACATGTATGCATGTCATTCAACACGTCAGCAGAAGACATGTCATACTACATGTAAATGGCAAGGTCATATGCCACACAGCAGGCCAGTGTACTGTAAACCTGTGCTGGTCTGTGGCACCATTGCAAAGTAGGGACAGCCATGTCAAACATGTGTGTACAGCCACATGCACAATGTCTAGAATCAGCTCAGGGGTAGGCGGAATAATGTTGAACAGACATGCACTGCTTTGGGGGAGATATGCAAGCTAGGGCTCAGGCAAACACAGTATGCAGTTGACATACCCTACTGCTCATGACCTCACACATAGGGGAGGTGGCCAACACAAAGCATCAGTGGCAGATGTACAAAGGCCAGCAATGGTCTGTTAACATGTGGTGTATGTTGCACACACCATGCAGTGTGGTGCAACGGTGCAAAGTGCATGCATTGTGTTGCAGGTATGGGGCATAGGCTACTAACACAAATGGTGCAGTACAGGTATGTATGCTAACCACCACTATAATTGTGTAAGGTGCATGCCATCTGCTATAACAAATGCATGCTGTTGTGTCCAACTCAGGGATGTATGATAACTACCACTATAATTGTCTAAGCTAAAACTATAATTGTCTAAGCTGAATGCCATCTACCATATCACCTGCATGTAGCATGTGTCTGTGTGTGTGTGTGTGTGTGTGTGTGTGTGTGTGTGTGTGTGTGTGTGTGTGTGTGTGTGTGTGTGTCTGTGTCTGTCAGTGTCTGTGTGTATGTCTGTGTGTCTTTGTTTGTCTGGTATAACCTGTAATGTACAGTTCTTGTCTTCCCCTCACAGGTGTTGATGTAGGTGCGTTGCCCTCCTGCGGTCCACCTGATGTTAGTGTCCCCACAGACTCTAGCAGTGATGATGATAGTATGATTGAGGCACAGGCAGCATTGTCAGGGGTTGAATCTGTGCCATTGGTTGCCATTCCACCTGTCTCCTTCTCATCCTTGCACACAGTTCCCTTGCCTACACATACCCCATCACCACTGGCCATAGAGGAAGGACAGTTGGCTGTTGGTAGCATGGAACAGGGAAGTGTGGAGACTAGTCAACTGACTGTCCCACACAGGCATGTGCCCAGCACTGCTCGTAGGAGGACCACTGGCCAACATGCCCCTGTGAGACAAAGCACATTAGCTGGAGTCACCAGACGCATGTTTCGGGCTATAATGGAGGCACAGGCACATGCTGAATGGCACAACAGAGAAGGTCTGAGGCTTCAGAGGGCTGCTGTCCATTCATTAACGGACCAAATCCAGGCACTTGCAAATGCTCACCATCATCTTGCAGATGTTTTGTATAGAAGATTGGGTGATATGGTAGGTGTCCTTGACCGTGGGCATGTCAATTCTCGAGCGTGGAATGTCTGTATTGGAACATCTGGTGGGAGTGAGGCAGTCGGGCATGTGGATGTAGGTCAGCTCCATCACCTGTTGAAGGTCTACGTAAACATGTTAATGCACATGCCCGCTCCCATAGTGGCGGTAGCAGCAGCAGTGCAGCTGGTGCTGTGCAGTCCACACCAGGACACAGCAGGCCATGTGCACATAGTCCTGGATGGTCCCAACAGGGACACGATTCCAGTGGACTTGTGTCATCAGACAGTACCCAATCTGGACCTCTGCCTGATAGTGCCCATCAACCCTGGCAGGCACAGGTCACGTGGCCATGGCTGGACACTGTGAACTGTGAAACCTGCCTTGTACAGTCTGCAGCTGTCAATAATACCCCTGTATAGGCCAGCCATATGCCAGACCTGTGTGCATGCATACACACACACCGGAAACAAATGTAGGGCACCTCAACACACACACATGCATAACATCCACAGATGCCCAATGATATCATAGTTCCTAACACACACACATGATGTCATCCAATGGTGCAGCCTAGGCCTCTGGCAAACATTATCACCCTGTGCATGCCTGTGCCACATCCCTGGCATCCACATCATCTGTGCAGAGACATGCTCATATGGTCTGATGCACAGGGTGAACATACTAGGTAGACAATTGTAGATTAATATTGTTGAGTAGTGTTGACAGGCAGCAGACATACCATGTATTACAGTTTTAGAATGTATTTTGTACATTTGACAGTATGTATCATGTGTAACAACACTAACAGCATGTTGTTCTTGACATTCTGCCTTCCTCTTTCAGTTGTAGTTGCATGTGCCGGTGGATGCCAGTGTTTGCAGTTAGTGTCCCATATGTACATGTTGACTACCTACAGGTCAGTATGACAATACCTGCATGCACCTTGTAGCTTCCACATCACAGTTATATTCTCCCATGTGTCAGTTATGTTTACTGTTCTAATGATCCAAGAGCATGATAGCTGTGTAGTAAGCTACTGTGTTCAGAGCCATCACATTCATAGTGGGTGATATCACAGGTATAGTTACCTGGAGTGGGGAGGAGGTAAAAGAGTGGTATGCCGGATGACAAAGGTAAAGCCCAGTGGAAATAGTGGCTTCTCATTGGGAAGCAGTAATACCCACTGCCATGGCAGCATGCAAACACAGGCACACCCACACACGCAGGGATTCACAGACACAGTAACACATACTCTGACACACACACACACACACACACACACACACACACACACACACACACACACACACACACACACACACACACACACTTGCCAGTACTGTGAATCCAACACCTGCCTATCTCATGATAGGCATTACAGAGGTACAGCACTATCACATCTGGTACAAAGCTTACTTACTGTTTCCTTTGCCAACTGTGTTGATATATGCACAATATATGCACAGGGGAGGTATTACTGTTACAGGTCTCATGAGGTTTGCTTCAGTGTCACCCTTACAGCATTCTACATTGTCCGTCTTCCACTTCAATTAACAAAACCTGACCTTAGCAGTTACACAGGTTATTGTAGGACTGGTTGAAACACACCAGTGAGCTATCCTCAGTAATCATTCATCTGCATACAACACTTAGTAGTCATATCTAAACATCGGTCCATACCTCATGTACGGCTTACTGTACTTAGAGCATATCACCATATACAGTTGGCAATGTTGAGGCTGTATTGCAACAGCATGATGTACTAAGACAACAGTCACCTTCAGACATGAGACACTGCACACACATGGAATCTACACAAACATCAATACATGTACACATATGCAGTCTACATCAGTAAGTGCACTAGCAGGTCAAGAGGATACATTCCACACCTTCCCCACGCCATGCGTGAAACATAGCCGAGCATTGCACCATAATGGATGTTGTATTCATGTACTGGTAGGACATCACCATCTTCACTGAGTAGCCAAGTGTACATATATGACAACAGCACATATACGCGAGACACACACAGCATTATTCCATGTCATGCTCCTACAAACTGTTATTTAACAGTACTATGGTGAAGCCAGGGCACTGTAATGGTCAACAGTGAGCACATCATATTTGCCACACACACCTCATGTTTCCTGGAAGAGTGCCAGCAATGTGCTCTGTTAGAGCTAGGCAGTGCACTCATTCAAGCATGTGCAAGGTCTGTGGCTTGTAAACATCTCACCACAGCATGTACTGGCTGCTGTGGTACTAAGACTAATGTCCAGACAGCACACAGCATGCATGGCTTGCAATTGTTGACATGGGGTATATGTAGGAGCTGTGGCCATACATGGCTGTACATGTCATGAACATATCACCTCTGACTACTCGGGAACATACAGAGCAGAGCTGGATTTCCCTGAGTCTGCCAATACAGGACTTGTGTAGTTCCTAGTATCCTGTTATGTGGGTATGTTTGTAGGCATTGCATTTGGTGGACATGTCTAAAGACACAAATGGAACATAGGGTGCTGTATGATATGATAGGTGTCATGGGTGACCAGTAGAGAGGGAATATTACCTCTGTTAACATAGATATCAAACCTTATGTACTGTTAGCATGCTATCTGCCATGTGCTTGTGTGTAATGACTGTAGCCACCTGTATGTAGAAAGGATAAAGAAAGCTATGGTAATGTCATTTATGTTGCATGAGTGTGGGATGTACATATCCAGGGCAGGTACAGTTAGGTCATATCCAACCATAAGGGTGTTGTTTACTGTTGTACAGCAACAGTCGACCGTGTTAATGCTGACAACATCTGAGGGACTCTGGTATGTGTACAACTGAGCTGGTTACAAACAGTGGTATTATTGCATTGCATAACACATTATGCAGCTGTGTCTGTACATGGGTACTTTGCACAGTTGATGTAGGCCTAGGTACAGTCCACTAATCGAGGGTTATCTGGTGGTTTACCATACTATGTCATACCACATATGGATGTGTGTTGGTAGTCTGAGGACAAGGTGGTGGATGTATATGAGGATACAACCTAGAATGCAGCATTTGCCACTGTCACCTGTACCTGACTCATCTTTGATGTGTTATGTTAGAGTTGTGATCTTTACATGTGAGTAGCCTTTATGAATATGTGTACACCACCACCTGGAATGGTCCATACCATTGTTATGGCCCGCATGTCTGGATCTGAGTTATATGGTGGTAGTGCAATTGTGCACTACAGAGCCTTCAGCCAGGTGTTCCTCACTGCACAGATGTTAGTATTCCCCATTGTAGGTTCTACATTGAGCAAATGGATTATTAAAGCAACACATCTAGCACTGGTTAGCATAAGCATCCAATGCAATTGTCTTGTAGGTGTCAGGGTGTTATTTCTGGGTGTAGAACATTTGCCTTGGAATGCAGCTATATGGGTAAATACGACCTAGATATTATCCACACACAGGTGAAACATGGATGTATGTGCTCTGTGTTGAAGACTTGTCATTCAGTCATGACAGCCAGGAATGACAGACACTGGACATCCTCATAATAACAGCAGGACATTGGCTCATTATTTTGGTCCAGCAGTTGCCACTAGTACCATGAAATCACTGCGAGTGGCAGTAATTTGCTTGGTAGCAAATGCCTCATGTAAAGTGATGGACAGCAGCAGAAATTGTGTATATGACCAAGGTGAGATATACTTAGGGTAGCAGTCCTGCTAATAATGACAACAACTAACACAGCCGGGAGAGGTCATCTTAACACCTGCACCTCAGTACCATTACACAATGTGGCTCACACATTATGCTTACACATGCCACTGTTCCATGTATACTGCCACTGTCCACAACCTGCTATCAATGTATACCTTTCAGGGCAGCAAGGTGTGTGACACATGCTGTAGGTAGCATCCACCTGTGTGACCCAGGTAACCTATTGTCAGTCATGTCCACACATGCATGAATATGTGTATACTTAATATATATATATATATATATATATATATATATATATATATATATTTATATATGTCAGTACTTCTTGTACATGTATGCATGTGTATCACACAGCACAGACACAGATATATCATTTATGTGCCACATACAGGTATGAGGTAGTAAACCAGTATGATGTGCATATATACTGACAGGTAAGATGTACATAGTTGTAAACCTGTATGTTTACAATAGGAGTCCCATTACAATGAGTTCTATACATGTAAGTGTATGAGCATGCACACTGTGGCCTGCTGTGGTTAGAATCGAAGTGCATCCCAAACAGCCCTGTGCTACTAAGTGTATGAGCGTACCCACTGCCACCTTGTGTAATTTGAGTCAGTGCATCCAACAAGCTCTTTGTTACTAAGTGTATGAGCATGCCCAGTATAACCTTATGTAATTGTAGTCATAGTGCATGCCAAATGGCCCTGTGCTACTAAGTGTATGAGCATACCCACTGTAACTCTGTATAATGATAGCAGTTGTCCATTCCACAGATGGCCATACTCCAGTTCAGGTTGTCGTTGAGCTACAACTGTTCCTCTCAGGCCTACCTGCAGATGATGTGTCTTGTTTGTGCAATCAGGTTGTAATGGACACCTACTTTAAACACACAGGTTTACAGCTATGTACTTCATGACTGTCAGTCTCCCTGTTGTTGTCCTCAATCTTAGAAGGGTAGTCTGACTGCCTTGGAATGTGTAATCTCTGTGATGCATCTCGTAATGGCGTAGTACTTTAATAGTGATCTGTAGATAGGAAGGAGTTCTGATCCCACCACTGGCAACTGTGTGAGTGTGTTTGTGTGTGTGTCAGCAAATGGCTGAGTGTGGTTGTGTGTGTGTGTATTTTTGCCTGCATCCTGTCATGACAGCGGGTTTTGCTGCATTCCAAAGAGATATCTCCTTTTGCACTGGCCTTTATCCTTGTCAACTGCTAAACCTCTCTCTTCCCCCGTCCCCACTGCAAGTAATCGGGCCTGTGATGTCAACCAGCTCAGAAGTGGAATCAGAGTAAGTGTAATTGTATGTGTTCTGTGGCACATACCACAACTGCATACCACTGTACTAGTTACCTTTCCATAGGCAAGATGTGTATGCACAATACTGGCAAGTGTGTGCGTGTTTGTGTGTGTGACTACCCTGTAGCCAGGAATACACATGAGTAATGTCCTTTAGCACACCATGGTAGCCATCTGTGGGGACCGGTGTCTACAAAGTATTACATAGTTAGAAATGGTAAAGAATACACAGTCAAGCACAACTACAGTTGGGTATGTTATTTTCCTGCGCCACTGTCAAGCAGTGACACAGAAGTGGTCGCTGGGGTGTAAGTCCATACCCATCATTCCCCCACCCTATCTCTACAATCCCTGGGGTAGATTACATTAGCCATCATTCCCCACCCCAAACTTCACATTCACAACAACCATCCCTTCTCTGGTGAACTGCTTAAGATTTAAATGTTATAACACAAGAGATGCCTCTGTTTTGTGTACAAGTCAGTTCCTTTGGAACCCTTCTGTGTCACAAAGGGTGTTCAGATGTGTGTGTGTGTGTGTGTGTGTGTGTGTGTGTGTGTGTGTGTGTGTGTGTATATATATATATATATATATATATATATATATATATATATATATATATATATATATATATATATATACACATATATAGCTATAGCTGTGTCTGTGTATATGTATATATATATATATATATATATATATATATATATATATATATATATATATATATATATATGGGTCTACTTTGTTTCACCTAACTTCCAATTCACTGACTCCCATTTGACTGAGACCAAATGACTGAAATTTCATTTGACTGACACTTCATTTCACTGACAGTTCATTTGACTGACAAGTATTATTAGCAAGAAAATGGAATATGCCCCTTCCCCACTGTAGTGACCCTGGAGTTAGAATATATAGTTGGGTGTGTGCACAGCCCCCACAATGGGGGTGGGGGGGTGCAGCCCCCCACTTACTTATCTTTTACTAAGCAATATTATATCAAAACTTAACAATATCATATGAAATGATACACCCCCCCCTAACTATATATTCTAACTCCAGGGTCGCACTACAGTTGGAAGGGGCATATTCCATTTTCTTGCTAATAATACTTGTCAGTCAAATGAACTGTCAGTGAAATGAAGTGTCAGTCAAATGAAATTTCAGTGAAATGGGGTCAGTGAAATGAAAGTCAGTGAATTGGAAGTTAGGTGAAATGAAGTAGACCCATATATATATATATATATATATATATATATATATATATATATATATACATATATATATATATATATATATATATATATATATATATATATATATATATATATACATATATGACCCGCGGTAGTGGTGCTGCGGTAGCGTTGTCACCTCACAGCAAGATGTTGTCGTGTTCGATTCTCAGCTAGAGCGTCTTCTGTGTGGAGGCATGCGTGAATGGGCATGCCTTTGTTGAAGGTTGTGTGTCAGGGCTGGTAACTCAGTACGTAAAAATCCACTACCATACTGTTAGAAAAATATGTATTTGAATATATGTGAAATGCTAGTTTAAAAACAAAGTAGTATGTAATGCATTTTATTCTATTAATCATATAACAGAAAGGATAAATTCATGTGTAAATGCAAGTAGCTTTGAAACTGCAGTGTGGCTTGTAGCAAATTGACCTCCGACCCTGGCAGTTGCTAGCTTAGCAAGTTTTAATGTTTATGCTTTTCACAAGTGATTATCTGCTGAGTCAGGAAATTAAATATGTGAAATAATGAAATCTTCTGCTCTTTCCTGGTGGGATAATTTGGCCTTATATATGTGTTACTAAGATAGCATGCAGCTGATGGGAAAGTGTTACAGTGAACAAAGATGTGTATTAGAAGATTGAATCTGCTATTGTATTCGAACTGATGTGAAACCTTGAAGAAGTAACTTTACAGAAAGACATTATGTCTGACCAGGTGGATAGCATGGCCATATTGTTACCAGAGGAAAACTTTTTTAAAATATACAGCATCAGCAGTTTTTATGAATAGAGGACTGTAAGCTAAATTGATGTAGATGCCCTGTGACATACCACGTCAGTAAGGTGGGCACAACTTGAATGTAAAGACTATAAAATCTATACACTTCCTGTTTCATGTTAGACAAAATTCTGTACTTGTATGTTTTTTGCCTCCTGGTGTACACTAGTAAACTTTTGAACCTGAACGTCCTGTGTATTGAATTCTTGATTTTATTTAACAGTTTGGTCCTTCTTAGCCGGAAATCCCTCGGACAGCTGCAGATCAGAGTCTATCGGTGGTCGAATACTGCGAAGGAGAAGTTACCGAAAAGGTTCTTCTTGGGTGGAAAGACCTCAGACTGAATTGTCGTTTAAAGAGGCTGGCCACTTTCTGATCTGTGGCCGAAGAGCGGATCCTGGACGATTCAATACCGGAGGCTCAGGTAGGAAGATTTTGCCTTTTTTCTGTTTTAGACCAGGGACTAGGTTACAGTAAATATTGTTGTCAAGATTTATTATGCAGATCAGGGACAAAAGGAAGTACTGTATATTTGGTCATAGATCAGGGTAACAGAATAAGGTAGGCAGTTATTCTAGATAAACTGTGAAAAGGAACTGAACTTTTGATATCACGTGATAAAGAAGGGTTACGTAACATTTTCTTTTACCATGGGAAATCAGTGCACTAAAACATCACGAGATCCGCCCCTAACTGAAGACGCAAAATACATCCAATCACAACGTTCAGATAACATTAGGTATTATACGAAATGGGTTAACAAATATGAATTTGATGGTAAACTAGATAAAACTTCACTAGTTAAACTCCTTAAGCAACTTAAATCCGATGCGGGAGGTCAGGCAAAAAGGCAACGCCAATTAGGCAATCTTCAGGCACACAGGTGGATTGAGGAAGCAAATCGTAGATAACAGAAGATTAAAAATTCAAAAACATTATTTTTAGACAAAGAAGATAATAACTTAGTAATAGCAACAGCTCCTCCTCCTCCCTTGCCCCCTCCTTTAGCCTTTTCAGGATATGAAGCGAGTGGACAGGCTGGTCCGCCTCCACGTTATCCTGAAGTCTCAGCAAGACCACAACCGTTTGTTAGAGATCCTATTGAAACTAGGTCCCGGACATGTAAAATACATAGGGATGCAGAATCATATCAAATAGAAAGAAACCTACAGGATGAGAGTGAGGAAGAAATATGCCCACTTATAGAGGTCCCAAATCCTCAGGCAGAACAGGAAGAGCAGGACCCGACACTCTTGGTATATAGAGGATATCCGGAAAGCTACTGAGGGAATCCCCCATCCGAAAGTTAATTTTACGAAAGTTTTAGAAGATTTACAAGGCATGAGGTTGAGTTACACTTGAATAGGGAAGAAGTAGAAAAAGTAGTAAGACAAATTATAGGTCCAGATTGGCACATGATTTGTGGCACCTGGAATCCTCATAATGCAGAGCTCAAACCACTCCCACATAGTGACGCAGAACTAGACAACAGAGTGAAAGGTCTTACAGACTGAATCTCTGAGAAATGGAAACCTAGATCAGACTGGGCTTGCATTAATCAATGCATACAACAGGAAAATGAGACAATAGATGGGTACTATGCTAGATTATTGGAATGTTTTAATAATCATAGCGGTATGGCGGTTCCTGAAAACCAAACAAATGATTCCCCGTATGAACAACAATTAAAAAACGCATTTTGGAAAGGTTGCATTGCACCTATTAGTAACTTCATTACGAAGCATATGATAGACCATCGAACAGGTAGGCTACAAGCCTTACTTGAATACGCTAGACATGCTGAAAGACATTTTAATAGTAAGAAGAAAAAGAAGGCGCAAGTCTTCACTGCTGAAGATGGAGCTGAAGTATTTGTGTTACAGTCAGGTAAAAAGGGCAAGAAGAATGCCCAGGGAAATAAACAGTCTGACAAACGATCAGAAGATTTTGAAGAGAGGAAAAAGAGAGGTGAATGCTTTAAGTGCGGGGAAAAAGGGACATCTAGCAAGGGATTGTAAGCAGAACAAAAGGGTAATTACAGAAGATAAGGGAGATGAGGACTGATTATATGATAGTGAAGATACATCATGTAGAAATCAGAAATCATCAGGAGAAGTTAATAAACAGAAAACAAACGTAAATGTGATAGAAGGAATAGAGGAAGTGCAAGTAGATATGGAGGATGAAGAAAGTGAAATTTTGGATTTAGCATTATTGAGCCTAGAACTCTACTTAGCAGATACAAAACCGGAAGTTACACTTCTGGTGGAGGGAAGGGAAGTCAAATTCCTGTGTGACTCAGGAGCGCCACGGACCCTGATACACCCCTCCAAGTTACCAGAACATTCCGAATCACCTGATTATATACTGGTGAAAGCTGCAAATGGACAGCTATACAGGGAACCACTTTCCCATGATATAGCAATAACTGACCCTGTTTCAGGTATGACCCAAAAAAGTAAAATTGTTGTTTCTGCAAAGTGTCCAGTGAACCTATGGGGCAGGGACCTTATGCAGATATTTGGCATAGCAGTAGTTCCAACTGTACAAGGTATGGAAGCGCAGAGGCAAATGGATACTTTTGTGGTGCGATCGGAGGGTGAAACTTTTTACTGGTACAGCCAGGACCTAGTCACGACTGGTCCAGGGGCAGTAACTGAGGAACTGATGAACATAGCCATCAGTAAAGCCCCCCTCCCTCGACAAGAATCGACAGCATTTGTTACACTCTGTACTACTGAACTACACCAAGACCTGATAGAGAGTATGAGCAGGAATTGTTCAGGAATCGTGCAACTAGATTGGTTTTACGTACTTTGTACTGGGATGCTGAGGGGGAACAGTGTAGTTAGCTGTTCATTACCTCAAGAAATCTTTGCATTATATAGATCAAATCGATTACTACATGTCAGCTTGACAAAGAACAAAAATATAAAATGGGCGGACTTAGGTGAAAAGGTGACAAGATGAGAGAAACAGACTGACTTAGAACTGTCAGAACAAGGGATACAGAAACAAAAACTGAATTGGTTGACACAGGCACATCCAGCTGTTCACTTGCAATCTAGCGAGGACAGCTGATTAGCATTTTTATTAGAAGAAGAAGAGAAAGCTTTATGTGAAATTCCAACGACTCTTTGGTCAACAGGCAAGTCAGATGTAGGACTTATTCGAACAGCAGGACCAGTTATAATTACACCAAAATCAGCATTTAGACCACAGAAAAGACAATACCCTTTGAGAAAAGATGCTGAAATAGGAATCAAGCCTATAATAGCAGCATTACTCAAAGAAGGAGTACTGGTAGAATCTCCTGATTCACCATGTAACACACCCCTGTTTCCTGTTAAAAAAGCAAACAGGGAATGGCGGATGGTTCAAGATTTACAAGCTGTAAATAATGCAGTGATACCCAGAGCACCCACGGTGCCAGACCCACATACTTTGTTAAATGATTTGAAGCCACAACAAAAATATTTTTCTGTGGTAGATAACAGTAATGCTTTCTTTTCAATACCTATACATCCTGATAGTCAATATTGGTTTGCATTTACATTTCAGGGTAAAAGGTATACCTATATTTGACTACCACAGGGATATTGTGAAAGCCCAACAATATTTGCACAAGAAATGGCTAGCAACCTAGCAGGGTTTACCCCACCAGGAGGTAGTCAAATTCTACTTTACGTAGATGACATCTTGCTAGCAGCCCCCCCTAGCAACAATGCAGGGAGGATACTGTAGCATTATTGAGATTTTTAGCGGCACAAGGACACAAAGTAAACAAAAGTAAGTTACTACTTTGGAAAAAACAAGTTAGATACCTAGGATATGTGATATCCATTAAAGGTAGAATATTAGACGAAGAAAGAAAAACAGCAATTTTGCAAGCACCCAAACCAGCAACCAAGAAGGAAATGATGTCCTTCTTGGGTACAACTAATTTCTGTCGGAGCTGGATACTGAATTATGCCTTGGAATCTGCTCCACTGACTGACTTGATATATAAGACACCAATTGCAGCACAAGATATTTTACAATGGACACCTGAAGCAGAAACGACTTTCTGCAGGTTGAAGCAGTTGATAGCTTCTTCATTAGTTTTAGGACTCCCAAATTATCACAAACGGTTCTTTCAGACCGTAGATTGCAAGCAAGGATATATGACATCAGTGCTGACACAACAACATGGAGACAAATAACGCCCCATAGTCTATTATTCATTGCAGTTAGACCCAGTGGTGCGATCTTTGCCTCACTGTGTACAAGCAGTAGTTGCAGCTGCAATGGCAGTACAGGCTTCGGCCTCAGTGGTGTTATTCCACCCTCTCACATTGAGAGTGCCTCATGCAGTCGCAATAATTTTACTGCAAGAGAAAGTAGCATATCTCTCTCCTGCTAGACATCTTTCATGTATGACTATACTGCTGAGCCAACCTCATATGACAATTGAACGATGCACGACATTAAATCCATCTACATTACTCCCAACTCCTGCGGATGGCACACCGCACAACTGCCTGCAGGAAATTGAACAATTAGCCTTGCCTAGACAAGATCTTACAGATATGCCCTTGGATGATGCCGTGGTGACATATTACGTGGATGGCTCATGCAGAAGGGGCCCTACAGGAAAGAATCTAGTGGGGTATGCAGTAGTTACAGACACTGAAATTCTAGAAGCCCAATCCTTACCAAATAACTTATCTGCACAAGCAGCAGAATTGATAGCCTTGACACGAGCATGTACTTTAGCAAAAGACAAATGTGTAAACATATATACTGATAGTCAGTATGCTTTTTCTACAGTACATGTATTTGCCAACAATGGAAAAATAGAGGAATGATAACATCTAGTGGAAAACCAATTAATCATGCACAATTTATTTTGGAATTATTAGAATCTATTCAGTTACCTACCAAAGTAGCTATTTGTAAATGTGTAGCTCATACAAAACAACAGGATAAGATTTCGAAAGGCAATGCACGAGCTGATGCAGCTGCAAAGCAAGCAGCCTCAGACTCAGAAACTTTACTTTTGAATGAGGAATTACAACCCTCTGAGATTTTAGATTTAGACATGTTAAAGACAATGCAGACGCTTACTACAAAAGCAGAAAAACAGAAATGGGAAAAACAAGGTGCAATTCTTGAAAATGGACTGTACATTTCCAAAGAGAAGAAACCGATATTGCTGTCTAATTTATTTAGATATGCAGCTTTGTTGAGTCATGGGCAGTACCATGTCTCAACAGGGGGGATGGTACAGTTAGTAAACCGAATATTCCAAACATATGAATTCACAAACTATACAAAAAAAATGTTGTGCAGCTTGTCATACTTGTAACAAGCATCATGCACAAGGGGAATTTAAACCTAATCAAGGAAGTTTTCCTATACCACCATGTCCGTTCCATACTATTTGTATGGATTTCATAGAATTGAATAAGTGTGAAGGGAAAAAGTATTGTTTAGTCATTGTAGATATGTTTTCTAAATGGATAGAAGCTTTTCCAACCAGAAATCCGGATGCAGCAACAGTGGCGAAAGCCCTGATAAAAGAAGTAATCCCTAGATTTGGCATTCCGGAAAGGATTTATAGTGACAACGGCACACATTTTGTGAACCAGACAATCCAGCAACTTGGGAGATTTTTTTGGTATCTCCTTAAAAAAACATTGCGCCTACCACCCAGAGTCAGCAGGACTGGTGGAAAGGTACAATGGTACCCTCAAGAATAAACTTAGGAAGTTAGTTGAAGAAACCCAAAATAATTGGATGCACTGTCTGCCTTTAGCACTGCTGAGTATGAGAACGGTTCCAAATGTGAAGGGTTTGACTCCCTTTGAAATGATTTTTGGAAGAGCATATTATGTGCCTCAGTGGAAAGCTCTCATGCCTGCAGTGCAAGAGGCTGACAGTTCATTAGCTAGTTATATGAGGAAACTGTTAACAAATAAATCTGTTTTGCAGTTTAACTCTTTTTCAGATAAGGAACAGACCAGACCGGTGGAAGCAGTTTTGGCCCCCGGGACGTGGGTGTGGCTGAAAGTGACGAAAAGGAAGAATTGGGTGAGTCCAAAGTGGGAAGGACCATACCAGGTACTGTTGGAAATGCCTACTGCAGTCAGAGTGGCTGAGAGGACATCCTGGGTTCATTTGACACACTGCAAACCGGTAAAGAACTTTCAACTTGATAAAAACTTTGTGACTGATATACAACAAGGGCAAGATGGCCAAAAACAAAGTGAATAGAAATTTAGATCATCCCCAGAGATGCTGCATAATCATTTTACTGAGTATACATTTATTGACTATAATTGTGACAATTTTCCTCTTGTTGTGGTTTTTCCTACACTCAACCACACAAGTGAAAGTGGGAAGGCGTGAGGAAACGTCTATAGATTGGCATCCAAATTTTAACATACCTAGCCATGAAGCGTGTATATGCAGAGACTATGAACATTTCAAATTGCTAGGTTTGTACAGCTATACCAACAGCATATGGAGGACTGATAATGTCCGCTGTCCCCTTGGGGATAAATGAGACTTGGGAGAATTTACTCTTTGATACAGGAACTGTGAGATCACAGGACAAAATAGCTTTATTTTTACCTGTCACACAAAAAGGAATTTATGTTTTAACAAAAATGATACTCTCCAGGTGGGCTGGAGCAATTGTAATATAACCATATCTTATCGGTGTTATATTAAGAATAGTAATGGTAATATTCTTTGCAATACTAATTATGACTCATATTTGAACTCACTGAAAACAACCATGAATGACATTGACAAGAATCCTGTTTTATTTAAACAATTGTCAGTTATAGATCAGAAAATGTTTCATGCAGGGTTAATGCGTATTAGTACTAAAGTGGAAAACTGTTATTTTATTTGTGGGAAAAAGGCATATAAATGGTTACCTGAGAATTGGTCCGGCAGTTGTTTTTTTGGTTATCTGGTTCCGGCAATAAGACATATTGCAGAATTACCTTTGGGTAGGATACGAAACGTGAGAGAAGTAGCTCGGAAACCTGGAGGTCCAGTCGAGAAACCTGTAAATCCGGTTGGACGGATCAAAGCTGGCTGGAAAGACCATAATAACGTGAAAGATAAAAGTAAATTGACTCTATGGACTTCAGTGACAGTGTTATATATTGGGCAGGAATATTCCCAGCATATGGAGCAGTCAAATCGATCTGGGAGCTGAGGAAGTTGTCCAAACGTCTCGAAGTAATGAGTAATGCAACTTTCTCTGCCCTAGAACTAGTGACTGATGAACTGAATGCAATGAGAACTGTGGTGCTACAATATCGAATGGCTCTTGACTTCACCCTAGCGGCAAGAGGTGGTACGTGCGCGCTTATCAAAGAAGAATGCTGTGCATACATACCAGACAATAGGCATGAAATTAACAACCACCTAGAGGTAATTCAGCAAGTATCAGCCATGACTGAACCAGGCCCAAACCCACTGACAAACTTTTTCCAGAATCTATTTGGGGGGTGGGGTTCCATTCTAATGAATATTCTGATTGCCATTTGTGTGGGAATACTCCTAATAGGAGCATGTGTTTGTTGTGGAATTCCCTGCATGAAAAGACTAATCAAAGATTTTATTGATGTATCTGTTACTGAAACTTTCTACCAAGATATTGAGATTGAAAAATCGATCTCAGATGACAATTTTTCTGAAGTATAGATCGAATGACTCACCTAGCTGAAAATCCTTAGTGGAAGAGGTTAGGAGATGAAATGACATTATACATACTTCAAAATAGAATAAAAAGTATTAATAGGAGGGAAAATGTTAGAAAAATATGTATTTGAATACATGTGAAATGCTAGTTTAAAAACAAAGTAGTATGTAATGCATTTTATTCTATTAATCATATTAACAGAAAGGATAAATTCATGTATAAATGCAAGTAGCTTTGAAACTGCAGTGTGGCTTGTAGCAAATTGACTTCCAACCCTGGCAGTTGCTAGTTTAGCAAGTTTTAATGTTTATGCTTTTCACAAGTGATTATCTGCTGGGTCAGGAAATTAAATATGTGAAATAATGAAATCTTCTGCTCTTTCCTGCTGGGATGATTTGGCCTTGTATATGTGTTACTAAGATAGCATGCAGCTGCTGGGAAAGTGTTACAGTCAACAAAGATGTGTATTAGAAGATTGAATCTGCTATTGTATTCGAACTGATGTGAAACCTTGAAGAAGTAACTTTACAGAAAGACATTATGTCTGACCAGGTGGATAGCAAGGCCGTATTGTTACCAGAGGAATACTTTTTTAAAATATACAGCATCAGCAGTTTTTATGAATAGAGGACTGTAAGCTAAAGTGATGTAGATGCCCTGTGACATACCACGTCAGTAAGGTGTGTACAACTTGAATGTAAAGACTATAAAATCTATACACTTCCTGTTTCATGTAAGACAAAATTCTGTACTTGTATGTTTTTTGCCTCCTGGTGTACACTAGTAAACATTTGAACCTGAACCTCCTGTGTATTGAATTCTTTATTTTATTTAACACATACATTAGCGGACCAGAGTTCCGCTGTGGTGACCCCTAACCGGGATAAGCCGAAAGACACAGCAACATATATATATATATATATATATATATATATATATATATATACATATATATGTATATATGTGTGTGTGTGTGTGTGTGTACACATCCCGTAGGTGTATATATATATATATATATATATATATATATATATATATATATATATATATATATATATATATATATACTTATGGCAGTTGTACAGATGTAGACTTGTCTTTGTTGTTTCACAGAGTACAGTACATTTAAAGGTACTATACATATGTACACAAAGAGACTGTCCCATTTGTTTTCAATACTGTGGAATACCTGTTGTAAGATGTGCATTATAGACTCCATGCAACATGTATACAGCCCAGATGGCTTAGTGGTACGTCCAGTGACCTCAGTGTCCAGGGTTCAAGACCTGCAAGCTTTGTTGATACTGTCAATTAGGACTGCATGCAACACTTTTAAGCAGGTGTAAATGTGTTTTTGTGACAGTAAGCAGCGGGTACACGCAGGTAACAGGCATTTACAACTCGCAGTTCACTTGAAATATCCTTCTTTGGCAATCCTGCTGATGTCAACCACCTAGAAATACACCTCTGGGACTGCTGTAACCCAGTATTCTCCATACTGAGTGCTGTAACCGCGTATTACTGTAGTGTGATAAACTAGTTAGGTAGGGATTTTATTCCAAGAGAGTCCAACTGTGTGTGTGTGTGTGTGTGTGTGTGTGTGTGTGTGTGTGTGTGTGTGTGTGTGTGTGTGTGTGTGTGTGTGTGTGTGTGTGTGTGTGTGTCTGCCTGAGAAAGTAACAATGCCTTTTAGAGTATGCACACCCTTTACAATTCACATACCTACCTTTGGCAATCCTGCTGATGTCACACACCTAGAAGTACACCTCTGGGACTGCTGTAATCCAGTATTTGCCGTAGCTAGTGCTGTAACTGCGTATTGCTGTAGTGTGATAAACTAGTTAGGTAGGGGTTCTATTCCAAGAAAGTCCAACTGTGTGTGTGTCTGCCTGAGAAAGTAACAATGCCTTTTAGAGTATGCACACTTTACAATTCACATAACCACCTTTGGCAATCCTGCTGATGTCACCCACCTAGAAATACGCCCCTGGGACTTCTGTAACCCAGTAATTTCCATAGCGTGTTCTGTAACTGCATAATGCTGTAGGGTGATAAACTAGTTAGGTAGGGGTTCTATTCCATGACAGGCCAACTATGTGTGTGTGTATGCGTGTGTGTGTGTGTCTGTCTGTCTGTCTGCCTGAGAAAGGAATAATGCTTTTTAGAGTATGCACACTCTTTACAATTCACATAACCACCTTTGGCAATCCTGCTGTTGTCACCCACCTAGTAATACACTTCTAGGACTGCTGTAACCCAGTAATCTCCATAGTGCATGCTGTACCTGTGTAATGCTGTAGTATGATATACTTGTTAGGTAGGGGTTCTATTCCAAGACATGGCAGGTGTGTGTGTGTGTGTGTGTGTGTGTGTGTGTGTGTGTGTGTGTGTGTGTGTGTGTGTGTGTTTGACAGTCAGAGCCTGTGTGGAGGTGGCTGGGAGTGTCTAACCACTGGACATGTCGGGGAGCAGATTTTGTAGTTTTCCTATATGGTGCCCATATTATATGCCACAATGTCCATTTCATGAGGAGTACAGATGTCAATCAGCCAAGCAGCTGTGTTGGCAAGCCATACCCCTACATCTGGCAAAAGGCCCAGTGAACAAATTATGCAACCCTACTATTACACGGAATACGTTCTGAACCCATGTGTAATACACAAACACACTTGCCTAGAATATCCCACTATGTTGCTAGTACCCTGCACATTGATTACAGATAGTAGGCATGATGTGATTGCAGAGGGCAGGCACCCTGTACAGCAGTACAATAGGCACATAATTGCGGATAATGTTCCTTCACTATGTTCACCACTGGATGCCTGCTACATATGTGGTGCCATCAAATGTGATCCACAGAGGCCATACAATGCCTTACACATGTGCCCTGTGTGGACCGATGCCACTGAGACCAGGGAATACCTGTATCTTGCCATCAATGCAGGTGCAGGGTCAACTTGCTGTCTAAAAGCAGGTCCTGCCACACCAGACCAGTATTGGCATATCTGAGGATAGCAGTCTGTGTACACAGCATGTGCCAGTCAAACCAGGTACACTTGTACATGTCACTGTACATTATTGTGAGACGTGCACATCACAGGCAATGTCCATGTCAATGACTATCAAACACAGACATAGCATGCATTGTAAAGCTATGGCCATACAAAATGGTAACCAGGATGTCAGGACAGTTCAAACAATACTCATCTGTGTTGGACATTGCAGACACTACACCCATGTACCACACTGTACACCATTGTTGGGTGGCATGATGCCAAGAATTACCCCTCACCCAGCCTTGTACAGCCATCTTGCACAGCCAACCACTACACACCCATGGAGCAATGCACACATGCATGTCAGTACTGGTACCTTGTGTCTGCGTTTGGGATATGATGCTCCCAACCACAGTCACACCCAGTATAACTCCCATGGGCATACCGACTGATGTTAGACACATTCACATGCCCTAGCCCATAGAACCTCCGGATATCCCCTGTGGTGCATGTAGTACCTGTGCATTACTGCAGTATGGCAAACTAAGTAGTTAGGAAGTATATTTGTGGGCCTGGCAAAGTGTGTCAATGTGAGTCCATTAGAGAGTGTAGTTGTGTCAACATTGACATCCGTTCATGTGGACAGCCATGTGTGCTACACCTAATATAGGTCTACTATATCTCTGTTGTAGATGTTGCTCACCAGCACACATATATGTTCTTAGAGCACGCCAACATGTCAGCATTGTGGCACATGGAATAACTGCATGCATTTGTAATTGTAATGACTAGTCAGTCAGGGGTTTGAACACCTGTACTGGTAGGTGTGTGACAGACGATGCTTAGGTTTTAGTCTCCAAGCCCTTCTCTGATGTACTGTCTGTCCCGCCCAAACACTCTTTGGTGGATGTGGAGTTGTACACCTGCTCAGCAGCAGCTTCTGTTTTGTAAGTGATGTTCATGATCAGGTGATGGCCTCTGCACCTATTGCAGTCCTCCTCTAGCTGATTGCATGTGGAACAGCTGTGATGATGTTCCCATAGTCAATCGCATGGAAACACAGTACAATATCTAGGAACATCATGCTGGTGTTTGTCCATGACAGTCGCTGTGAATGATACCTGGATCTGGTGTTTGATAAACAGCAGCACAGATGATATCTGGATGTTCCCCAAACAACATGCACAGTGAGAAATAGCCTAAGGACAGGAGGGTGATGTACCAGACATGACTACAGCATGTAAGTGTAGCTATGCTTCATTGAGACTATTGCCAGTTTGCCAGTTTAACAAGTTGTGTGTGGTAATGGCTATTCTGCATGTTTTAAAACTGACAAGACAGTGCTCTGTTTGTGAGGGACCCCCATCTGTAGGGCCATCTGTGGACTGGTCAGTGTGTGGAAGCATTTGTTTCCTGTGTTACGCACTGAACACACATCTGTGAACTGCAGGAGCATAGTCTGAGGATTGCAGTCAGTACATGGTGATAGTGATGAGTTACTGCCATCGCATCCCTGACTGGACATATGTCACATGAAACAGTGGTATGACAGACTGTCTGGGGTTCTCAGTGACATGCCTATAATTGGCCACTGTTCATAGCTGCAGTCACAAGTCTTCTTCACTTTGTACAGATGTCATGCAGTATATATGCATGTGTTGTGCTCCCTCTGCAAATGTATACCATCTGTTGTGTTGGGTTGATGGTCATATCTATGCATGCTGTTATAAGTAATCCTGAATGCTGTTGACTATTACTAAGCCATAGCTGTGTTTAAATTGCAACACCATAGGCTGCATGAGTTTGGAGGTCCTGACAGAACCCCGTGTCCCACTTCAGCTGGCCATGGCACCGGGCAACAGCACATCTGGGGCCCAGCCTTGCACCCCCACCTCTGTTGGCTCTGCACCACTTTCTGGTGGAACCGCCACTGAGGATGGGGCTTGTCCCCCCTTGGAACAGGTCCAGACAGGAACATTTCCGCTGTCGTACAGTCCTGGACGTTGTGCTTAGGGGGCTCAATAAGGGGTTTTGAGGCCAGATATGCCAGCTTGAGGGCAGAGTGTCACATTTACAGGGTGAGCCTGCCCCTTCAAGACAGCCCCCAGCACTGCCACCTTTGAGGCTGTTTTGGTGCAGTGGTGGCTGCCCATGGCTGAGGACCTCTGTCCCACTGTTTCCATCTGGGGGCTCATAGGCTTCTGACTGCCTAACACCCCTACCCATCCAAGTTCTATCCCCCCACATGTGTCATATACCGACCCGGTATGCTGTCTTGTCTGTCATCCTACCCAACCTATCCTCCATGAGCATACCTACTCTCCTTCCCCCACATCCCACTCTCATCCTACGGAAACAAAAGGCCAATTGGCTCCTAGAACAACATTTGCCCCATACATAGCTGTCCATTTCACACACGTGTCCACTGGACACATGTAACCTTTTTAATATGCATCACAACATACTCCAGTTGTCCTCACCCCTGTCTCAGGCACACAATACTGGTATGCACATGACTCCTAAAGGTTCCAGGTACATGTGATGCAGATGACCCCATTGTACACACAACACTACCGGTCCCTCTATGGTTACCCCATTTACCTTTTTCATGATGATGTCGTTGCACACAGCACCTTGCAAGAGTACTGTTCTCACATAATGATTGTACAGTAACTGTTGTGTTAATGTAAATAAAATGCACAGAGTGATGTATTTGGCCAATGTACAAATGTTTGCATGTATTAATGACACGTCTGTCTGAGGGAGTCTTGATATAACATACGACAACACCACTACATAATACAGGTGTTGCTGGTGTTTCCCTTTTCATTCCTTTGTAATGCTTTGTTGTCACATGGGATGTTCTTGATATATCTATATATATGTATGTATCTATATCTGGACATAAACACACACACATACATCTACATGATGGAATACATTTCCTATACTGTTGAATGACTACGCTGGATGATATGTT